>NW_006494610.1:8599365-8649515 GCF_000325575.1 Pteropus alecto
AGCCCGCCGGGCGGGTGCTGTGAGCCGGCCGGGGCCGCGCGCCGCGTCGCTGTAATCGGACACCCGAGCGCTTTCCCCCCGCTCCCTACCCGGGCCGGCCACTTTCCATTCACTCCGAGGTGCTTGATTGAGCGACGCGGAGAGGGGCTCCGGGTGCCACAGCGCTGCTACGCTGAGGATTCCTTTACAAAGAAATTCAGAAGACCAGGAAAAATTTCACCACTGGGACGCTCTAGAAATTAAGGTCTTCTGGGAAAAGGACTAGAGACACACGCGGAGCCAAACCGGTAGCAAATTGATTTTTCCGTACTGATTTCTCCCCACCTCGGTAAGCTGGATTCCTTATTTTCGGCATGACAAATTTAGCAAAATTTAACTTTTGGGTCTGTCTGTCGACTTTTCACACATCGCTGTGTTCAAATCTGGACGTTTTCTTAAGAACACATTTAGTTTGTCCGGGAACTGTTTTCCTTACTGAGAGCCCGGTCTGAGTTGTTTCTTTAGACTATGACACCTGCGGAGTGTTTAAATTTCAGTATTTCAATGACTTCTAAGGCAAAATTGCTAGAGAGGACATAAAAGAATCCTTTTTCTTACATGTTATTCGTGTTTCGATAAGTGAAAACAACAAACAGCATGTATAAGTATCTGAGATAATAGGAAGAAGTTATAAAAATGGGAGGAGGCACGTGTAAGATACTTGGCTTTGAGTCACTTCTCTCTGAGTAGGCTTAAAATCACATTGCACTGCATACTCGCTTCATTTGACCTGTCATTTCATCTCCGGTATTATTCTTTGCAAATTGTGACGTGACTCTTTTGGGGAGACATACCAAATAAAAAACTGATAATAGCAATATGTAAAAATATGTGAATAGTATTTGCCCCTTAATGGAGAGACAAAGGTTAGGCATATTTATTTATTTTATTTTTTACTAGTCAACAAGAGAGCAAATTACTAAGGGAAAGTCACCCCATAAAATCAATTATCTTCTAAGTTAATTTAGGGATGACAGGGTGAAGAGGTTGTGGAAGCAGGAAGAAACTGTTTCTTTTGAAAATTACCAACACAAACATCTCTAGGGTTTCCTCCATCTGTGTGGTAAAAGAGGCATATGATTTTGTTTCTGACTCTCATAATATATGTACCACCTAGGAAATCAACTTATAATTTTTGTTTAAAATGAAATGTTCCATTTAATTGTTCTTTTTCTTCTGTATTGACGAAGCAGTCTTTTTAATTTTTAGTGGCATTTCTTTATTGAATAAAATTAGTGATAAGATTTTAATTTTAAAAGCCACATAATATTGAAGATCAGAATTATTGTAATCTCCAAAAATCAATCTCTAGATTAAACTGTGTCATGTCATTTTAGTGTATAATTATGGTAGACTCAAAATGATGGAATTATTTTTTTATTTTTTATTTTTTTATGGTCCTGAGTTTATTTTGCATGTTGTGGCCACTGGAGCTCTTATAGATCTGTAGTTATATATTACCTGATCTTCCTTGGAATTTAGACATTAGTTAATAGCATGTATCAATTTTATACCCACAGTTCAAATAGTAATACTTACCTCTGATTTATCTTTTGGAATTTTGACAGCCACTTTCTGGTTGATTTATTTTAAATATGCATTGAGGGGTACATGGTTCACTGGACTGCTCACCACTAGGTCACTGGTTTGAATTTGGCAGGAGTCCATGGTTACCTCATCTTTATCAGTTAACAGCTGCATGGTCATCTGTATAAATTGGCTGATCACTGATTCAAGTGATTTTCGTGTTCAAGGATTGAGCACATGTAGATTTATGTAGAGACACCGTTTCAGAGACTATTACTCCAAAAGAGCAAATGAGTATATAAGTGAATGAGTACACATAAATGTTCATCTAGGATTTTTCTACTACTATGGTATTTATGGTAGAAAGAGATGTTTTTCATCCACTAATACCTATTGGTATCATTCTCAAGTCATTTAAATGTAATATGATTTTTAGAGAGAAGATCAAGTTTAAATACAGGATTTTCTTTGGGAATCAATAACTTTTTCCTCCCCACTTAGTTCTGCTTTAAAGTTAGCATTATTTTCTGGAAAATGAAATAGTTTCTCTTTTGCAAAGACGTCCAGACTAAATGATTCAAATCGGAATTTTTGCATCTAAGAAGTAAAGTCACAGCACCTCCTACTGTTTGCATGACTATAAATGTTCAGAAATGTCTTGTAAATAGGGTGCTCTGTCTAGATTGCTGGTTTTGTGTATGTATGTGTGTGTGTGTGGGGGGGTGTTCTCCTGAAATGTGAACTGAAATATAAGAAACTTATCTTTCTTTTAAAGGTATTTTTCCTTGGATATTAACTTGAAAATCTGCAGAAATGGCATTCCAGGCAATTGGCGTGTTGGTTGGAGTATTTGTTTGTTCTATCTGTGTAAAAGGATCTTCTCAGCCCCAAGCAAGAGTTTATTTAACATTTGATGGTAAGAAAGTTGATTAATACTCTGGGAAAATTTTTATTTATTTATTTTTTTGCAGATTTCTTATCCAGATTCAAAAATTAAAGATAGTAAAGTATTATTGAGTATTAATTAATTTTTAAAATATTTACTGGACTGCTTTTTTAGATGACATGGCTATTTCAAATTATTGGTTAATAGACAAAAACCGTCTATTGTGTTTGTTTACAAAAATGCTTGAAGTATATTCCGCCATTCTTAAAGTTTCTTCTGTGTTTGCATGTGTGTGCCTAGGGGAGATGGTGAAGAAGTCAAAGCCTAGGATTTCTGATCTTAATATTCACCTGGTATAGTCGAGAAACACACCCTATTTGCTAATCCTCATCAGTAGAAGGAGCTATGCAAGTTTAATTACTGAAAAATTTTTCTAATAAATTGTGGGCCTTAGCTTCAAAACTGGTCTCTCCATATGTTGTTCTAATGATGTTTCTTCTATTTCCACAATGAGTGCCTGAGGTTGGCAAAGTCTCCTAATTAATTGAAAAGGAACTACAAGAATAGTTGGAAAAATGCTTTTGATTGTTGTTTACAGATGTTATCTCAGAAGCTTTGGGAAGTAGGTATGATTTCAAATTTTCACAAACATAGAAGGCGTAAGGTCCTCTGAGGGAGTAGTTTGCCAAACATAAGTGTGAACTTTAATGTGTATAGTTCAAACGACTTACAGATGAATGATTTCAGTCGTTAACATAACCCAGACTAATTGGACAGATGGAATAAGAAATCAATCAGCAAGATCATTCTGCCAATTAGGGTTATTTATATTTTTATTCTTTCTACTCTGTCTCTGCTTAAATCTCAGTGATATTGGGCATATTTTCACATGAGAAACAATATACTCTAAGACTTTCCTATAGCAGGATATCTTTGAAACTATGTTATCTTGAATTTCAAACAGCAGTATGACTGACACTTATCAGTCAAATGGCTGGCTGGCTTTTTCCTTCCTTCCTTCCTTCCTTCCTTTTTTCTTTCCTTCCATGCCTATTAAGTAAATAAATAAATAAGCATATATGTATATAAACATTGAAATAAGAGTAATTAAGACTTACTTCCATTAAATTTTATCCTCAGATTTAAATCATCAAATTTATACCAACTATTTTATCTAATCTACTAATTGTTTTATTAAAAATACATTTCCCTACCCTCCCCTCCCCTTCCCTACCCTCTCCCTTCCCTTCCCTTCCCTTCCCTTTCCTTCCCTCTCTTTTTTTCTTCTTTCAAGTCATCAAGTGCTTTCTCCAAGGTCATCATAAAACCTGGAGGAACCTTATTTAGAACTTAGACTGTGTGAGCTTCTAATTGCTTCCTTAGCTTCTAAGCCAGGTATTCCCCTTAAAACCCATGGCAATCCAGTTTAGTTGTGAACAAAGAAAAAAATTAGACCCTTTGTAGTGTCCTTTTAAATTTTTAAATTACTAAAGCATCTTGCAGTCTGCTTACAACTTTTCTCCTCAGTTGAGAACTGTGAAATATCTAATCAGATATAAAAAGAAAGGCATTAAGGAGCAGTACAATTTCCGTCCTTTTTTCTATATTTCTTTCTGTGTATAGGAAGATGGAGTGGTCTCATAGAATGTCTCTAAACATATTCTCTCTATTACATCAAAACTAACCAAACTTTTTAAAGCTTGAACTTAAACCCAGATATGTAAATGTTAAAAACAAGTATGTCACCAGAAGTAATTTATCAAGTCTATATTTTAAGAAACAATTAAAATTTGTCTTTTACAGAGGAAATTCAGTAATACAGTCTTTTAAAACCAAACTTCATAACTATATAGAGTGGTAACTATGTATAGAGTGAGTAAAAGTTATAATAGGCTTTTTAAAATACTACATCTCTAATATTTTAAAAGCTCTCAAACTCAAAGCAGATTCTTGTAGAATAAGACTTACCTTTAATTTACAACATATGTAGAATACAGCATGGTAAAATAAGCTATTGACCTGAAAGTTTTATAATTCCTGATATTGCATTCTTCCCAAGAGTCTTAATAGGAAATAATCATAGAGATAAAGTATCACTTAATTTGGATACCATTTGAAAGAATATATCAACAGAGAGAATAAACTTAATGAAATTCCACAATTTCTAAATTGCTACCAAAAATCTCGTAAAATGAACCACATATTAGGCAAAGTATCATTGGAAAAGTACCTTGGGCAAAAGCAATTATTAAAATGTATAAATTTTAATCATAAATGTATAATCATTTTCTTAAGAGATTTGACAGTATACTGTAAAATCTTGAGATTTTACAGATGCCTGCTCCAAATTTCTTAGTATTTAGTTTCCCATTGATTTTATGATGACTTATCTGAGTATAACAATGAGTAGTTTACTAAATTTCTTCCAAAATGATTTAGTCTTGACATCAAAATATAGAACTTTTTATAGTGTTGACATATATATGAATATATATCAATTTAAATACATAGGGATATATACTTTCTTTCATTTATTTCATATCTCAAAATTCCTCTACTTCATAACCAAAAAATCAGAAATTGGAAGATGCTTTTCAGGAAATTCAAATAATTTCAAGTTACATCAGGCAGAGGTCTTTTGCATTTTTATAGTCTCTCTCATCCCTTGCCTTCTGGCTCTTTTGTCTTGAAATCTTCCCTATAGTCTGGTCCTCTGCCTGTCTCTTTCTGGGGGGAAATTTAGGAGAATCCTCTCAGTCTTGTCTTATTCACAATCCAGTTGATAATCACTTTTGATTTAAAGGTGTGTGAAAGAAGACATCCCTTTTCTCATCCAAGTTCTATCCCTTCTTCTTGTGGTGGAAAGATAGAGTGATAACATTTAAGAAACAATGGTTTACAGATTAGTCTCTATTGGTCTAGTGCAAGCTTAACCAGATGATCATTAGTCTTATGGGAAAATGTACTTCAGATGTTATTAATCAGTTACATTTGTGCTAGCTAAATTTTGCATGTTAAGAGAACTGTGACTCTTATTAGATATTAGATTTTATAATTTTTATAATTCTACTTTTATACCAAACAGCTTTTTAAACGAGTATAAAGTTCATGCAGATGCTTTTTGTTTCAGTTGAAAACAAATTCAATAGTTTAACAGGTTCACATTTTATAGCATTGTTGCCACTGTATTTTTTTTTGCCCCAAAAATCTTTTGAATCTATAAAGGTCATAAGGAAAGTCAAGGCTACATATCTACAATAGACAAAACTGGTTTCACTTGCTAATATACAAGAGAAATCATTGTTGAAAAGATTCTACCTTTATCCAGCAAAGATTTTAGCATGTAGTATTTTATAAATCAGGAATAAATATTAAGGATAGCAGTTGTATTTTTAATAAAGAGTTCTGAGCTTCAGAAAAATGGATATATCTATATTTGAATATATATAAAATATGATTAGAGTTAGATGTGTTAAATATGTTCTGTTTTAAAATGAGATAGATTCTTATAATAAGATTACTTTCTCACCTAATAATTCAGATTTTGAATCTAAGATGTTCAATTTATTGGCAGTTATTCATATTACCTTATTGTCCTCGCTGTGTCTGTAGGATCTGTAGTAATGTTCTTTATTTCATTTCTGATATTGATGATTTGTATCTACCTCATATGTTTTGACTGATCTGTTTAAAGATAATATTTTTCTAATTTTTAATCTTGTTAAACAATTAACTTTTACTTTCATTTTTCTGTTTAATATTTCCTTGATTTATACTCCAAAATTCAGTTATCTTTTTTCTTATTGCTTTGTGTTTTATTTGCTCTTTATTTATTTATTTTTTAATTCTTAGTGTAGAAACTTAGGTCACTGATTTGAGAATTTTTTTTCTAATATAAGCAGTTATGCAGTTATACTATAAATTTCCTTTGAAATCCTGCTTTAGCAGTGCCCCACACATTTTGATCAAATATGTTTTGATTTTCAGTCTGTTGAAAACATCTTCTAATTCATCCAGTTATGTTTTACCCATGGGTTATTTAGGAATATGTAGTGTGATTTACAAATATTTGGTATTTTTTCTATAGCTCTCTATGATAGATCTGAGGTTTAATTTCTTGTCGTGAAAGAACATACATCATGTGCTTCTAATTCTTTAAAATTCATTTAAATTTATTTTATGATGTGGAATATAGACTATATGGAAAAAAATGTTTATTCTGCTTTTGCTACATAGAGGGTTTTAATGACAATTAGTCGATGGTTGTTATGTTTTTCATATCCTTATTTATTTTCTCTCTACTTATTCTTTCAATTTCTGACAGAAGTTGAACTCTTCAACTGTAATTATGGATTCGTCTGTTTCTCTTTTCAGTTCTAGCAGATTTTCTTCATTTTTTTTGAATTCCTCTTATTAGGTACTGACATATGTAGGGGTGTTTTTGCCTTTTTTTCATTATGAAATGACTCTTTTTCATTATGAAATAGTCCTGATTATAACCTGGTAATAACCTTTATTCAGAAATGTATTTTGTATGTACATAACGCTTTTTATCTTTTTTGTGTAATGAAAAATACCAACAAAATTTTACTTATAATAAAGTGGAGAAAATGTTTGTCATGATTCCAATGGCCTCTAGAAACTTTTTAATTAGAATACTAGGAAATATGTTTAAACAGACATATGTATTTTGTTCTATAATTGTATTAACGTTATATTGGCAGTGTGGTATACTGAGAATACCATTTACATGGAGACCAAAATACCGAGGTTTTAGTCCTTGATACTTCGTTATTTGACTCTAAAACTTTGTCAGGACCTCAGTTCCCTGACCAGCTTAAAAAAAATTGGACTAAATTATCTCTAAGACCCCTGTTGTCCTAAAATTATATGATATTAAACTGTTTTGTTATATAAATATCACCTCATTTGTGAAAGTCTTCTATAATAATTACCTTTAATGCTTTTGAGAACATTTTGTGAAAAGAGAAGAACAAAGCTAATAAACCATTTAAAAAAATCCATGGATTTTGGAGTCCTGCAGAACTAGTTTTAAATCATGGTTGTCTGCTACTTCCTAGTATGCTACATTGGAGTAGTTACTTAATCTCCCTAATCCAGAATGTTGTCATCTATAAAATGAGAATAACACATACTACATAGGATCGTTCTGAAAATTAACTGAATTAAATTTGCAAACTATAATGTGTGATATATGGGGTATATCCCATTACAATACAGTACTTGATGCTCACAATAGAGTCAGTATTTGTAAATACCTTTAGGGCAGAAATGTGATCTTCATTTGTACTGTAATTATTTCTCTTCCACTTAGCATAGAAAGTAATATTTGTTATTTGATACTCCTTACCACTACACCTCCCCAGTCGATAGAGCTTTGATAGACTACAACCACCCTTAAGTGAATTTTGTATAATTTAAAACAATAACAGATAACAAGTAAATGCAACTGATATTCACTTCCTCATCATAATATTAGAATATAAATAACATGAGAGAAGAATTTTTGGTACTTTGTGCACAGATGACTTTAGACCCATCTCCTAGTACTTAACTCATTGTCGAAAATTTTCTATCTGCCTCCAAACTTTTCTAACATTATGCATTAAAAATTCAATGTAGTCTGGGAATTAAATTTTTGTATAAACCCTTTTCAGTTAATTCTCAAACCTCCTTCTAATTATTCTATTTCCTTCCCAATAGATATTTCATCTATATGAATTTTAGATATATTCTGCCAGAGATTTTTTTTTATTAGAAAACTACTTTTTCAATATTAAAGGGAAGAGACCTCATATATGCTCAGCTCTTCACAGGATCTCGATTGGTGGCCTGTCAGAGATGTCTTAATTCTTGATACCATTGGCATCTATATATGCTAGCATGTCTAACATGTCTAGATATGTATAGACTTTTAAAGTCTATACATAGATGTATTATTTTTTAAATATTTTATTTTTAAAAGTCCAGTTTTTCATGATGAGCCCGATAAGAACCTAGTCTACTTTGTTTACTTCTTATGATTGTCATGACATAGTGCGTGGCTTAAAATTGTAGTTTGCCACTCTTGGGACATTAAAGAATGCCTAAAAACTAAGGAAGGGGGGCATGTGGGAATAATTTCTGATCCTTTTCTGCACCATGATATGACATATAGCTCTGTAAATAATTCATAGAAATATATAAAGTAAAATACAAATATATCCATATAAATGCCAAGTATATATACACCTAAAACAATGACTATTAAATAGTATGTTAGAATTTTTTTCCATACTTCAGTGAATAAATCAAAATTTATTCAGGAATATTTGGTGTCTGGAATACTTTGAGTGTGTGAAGAAATTAATAGACTCTAAATTCAATACTTTAATTAAGATTTAATTACTGGACTTGTTAATCCATATACAAAGTAATGAAAATATATGTTATTAAATTACTGAATAGCAAAATTTCTTGTTTTTTATTGTTTTAAGATTGGATATCAACTGCAATTCAGAAATTACCTTATCCAAAACTACATAGTAACTCTCTATCTGTTACCAAAGAAGCAGTAATTCAGTCATGTAGTCATCTGTCTCTCCAGTGCAAACTTCTGAGTTATCAGACATTACTTTTTAAAGTAATCCTGATGAATACTGGATTATCATTTTTTATTTATGTATTTTTAGGTCTAGAAAGATAATATCCTGAAATAAACAAGTGGGATAAAAACTAACCTCCACTCAATATCTCATAGGCTTCAAAAAGCCTGAATATTACTTTATGGAATCGACAGTAGTCTGGCTCTACTTCAGTTTTTCTTTTGGCTTAAAATTCTTTTGAGTTATTAAGGTGCCCATGGAAATATCTTAAAACACTTATAAAGCTATGAAAACTCAAGAATAAATTCATTGATAATTAAATGCATGGCAGAAAGTCAGTTATTTGTGACTGCTATTAATTCTCTGCTTACTTTCACTAGAACAGTAAAGACTTCCTACTACTGAACTGTCCTCACCCCCTTTAAAACTGTGGCTAATTGCCTAAAACTCAAAAGGAAAACGATAATTAAAAGATTAAAAGATTAAAAGAATAAAGATTTCTACTATTTGGATACACTTTTCCTTAGCTAATACTGGCCAATTTTTCGGCCCAAGGTCAAATTTTATACTTACATTTACTTGTGTGTGAAAGTGGTTTAAAAACATAAAAATGTCAGTGTGAGTTGTAGTGGGAAACAAGTAGAGTGTAGAGACTAAGCTTGCATAGAATTATTTGTTCTTTCAGTTATTTACTTTGTGATTTTTTTGCTTTCTTTCAATGCTGAAATTAATAGTTTTAAGAATCTCTAGGTCATCAATAGTATATAAATGAAAGACAATGGAATTTTACAAAATATCTTTAATCATATAAGATCTGCCTCATTTGACAAGAAGCTTAGTTAATTAAACAAGAAATAAAAGGACCCCTGTGAAGTAGTGAGCTAAATCCAAAAGCTGATAAATTGCTATTGGACAATAAACTCAAAATAATAAATTGCCTCTTTATGAACTCTGGTAGCATTAACATTTCAAGGCACATTTGTTGAAAACAGTTTGTCTTATGGTCACCCAAGAGATAAAAATAAAGCCAATTGTTCTTGATTTCTCCATTAATCTAGGAGAATGCTCACTTTGGTTGTATTGAATCTTCTGAAACATTTATTTCTTGGGAAAACTTGTGTTACTACAGTTTTCTTTTAATTCCCCTTTTGATGGTCTCAGTTAAATAACAGTAAAACATCTTAAATAGCACCTGCATGTTTTAATAAACCCAAATTTAGTAATGAGTTCTGTGTGAATAAGAAGCTCTCTGCATTCTTATTCTGTGAGATGTCATTGAAATCGGGCAGGGACTGATGAATGCTAACTGTGAGTTGGACATTACTAAACCATAAAGGTGCTTAAGTAGAGTAATGCTAAATTTGTGATATAAAGAGCAAGTTAAAACTGTTATAAAATACAATGGGAATAGAAGAAAAAAAGTTGCCAAGAAATTTCTTGTTTATTTTTCTATGTAATAGGTATTGAATATAAGACTTCAGTAGTCGAAACAAAACAAAATCTATTTCATAGTTTTAAATTGGAGGAGAGAAGTTTTAAGTATTGTAAATAATGTCTCGGGAAATATTAGGATAAAAATATGTTGCAATGATATACTGTGGATCTCTTTTTTCAAGATTTTTAGAAAAAAGTTGGAAACCCATATTTTCCCATCATAAAGAAGTAATTTTGTTCTAGGCGAATTTTCTCATATTCTAATAAGCTTAATTCTGTTGCCAAAAGATGATATTGTAATGATAAGCTATTCCTAGAGGTACAAGTTTCTTGCAATTGGGAACAAAAACTGTTTGCCTCAGAAGAGTGAGCATATCTGCTGTGTTTATTCAGTTATCCAACCAAAGCAACTCCATGAAAAAAAAAAAAAGTGTCATATGTCATGATTATCCATAGATATATGTAAACATTTATGATTCAACTTTCTATCAAATGATGGTTCAAGTGATGCTAGATACTTTACTTTAAATCTGTTCACATATTGATCTAAGATGTTGATATTTGTTGTTCACATATGTGGATAAAAAGTATATGTTACATATGTTAATTAATGTTATTTAATTCTCTAACAACACTGTGAATAAGGCATTGTTTCTATCCTCATAAAATAGAGAAACTGAGAAAGTAACTTTCTTAAGGTCACAGGGTTGGAAAGGGACACAATTAAAACACAAGCAGTGAGACTTCAGAGCCAGAGCCATTTCTGTAGATTCTGCTAGAATAACTTTTAAGGTCCACAAAAATCAATTAAAAGAAAAGAGCATTTTATCAGGAAGGCGTTGTATAAACTCATTTTATCATGTTAAAGGTATCGCAGTAGACTTTTGCTTTTCTCTTAGAACATCAAGCCGTCTTGAAAATAAAGGAAATAAAAGTAATGTTCTACACCATCCCTAACCTTCCCTTCAATCTCGAGTTCATCAAGGTGAGGATGAGGGAATGAGGGAATTACCCCTCTGGAACATGTTTATTTTGTTGTTGTATGTGAGAGCTCCCTTTGTGGCTATGGGAGCCAGTCTAAGCTCAAGCATAGGGAAACTATAAAAAAAAAAATTATTATTCACTCTCCTCACCTCACTGTACAAACTTATTAGGATGTATCTCTATAAGTTCAATATAGCCTACACTTTCTCTTAGAGATAGAAAAAGTGTTCTTTCTTTATGGATACCGTTGCAGCATCAACTAAGTATAACACTGAGACACATTCAATTTTTCCATTTTCTAAATATCTTTTATATAATGAGGTATAAAAAAACTATTTTGGTTTTAGTTTCATTACTGCCAAACAATAAAAGTATTGAGAAAGAGAGCTGCAAGCTTTGGGCTAATTCCAGAACTCCTTCGCCCTCTGAATTTTCATTTATGTATTATGGAGGACCTCTGTTGTCAATGAAAACAAATTTAAAAGCAAGGAACAGAAAGGTTAGATGTTTTCTAACACAGAGTATGAGTTGGCAAGAAAGACATAAAAGGCAGAGCTAAGTGCTAAGCCATGTGCTATTTTAAGGTAGCTCTAGTCGTGAAACAATGTGCTGAGCTGTAAAAGATGGCAAGTATGTTCTACATTTTCAAGGTTCATGCTTTTCAAAAACAATTATTTCAACCCTCCCTCCTTATTCAGTGGGAATTAACTGCTTTAGAAGACTCAATAGTGATATTTTACTTCTAGAGAGTACTTTTTAGTTTTTGGAGAATTTCCACCTGATATCTTATTCATTACAAAATGCTTATGAAGTAGGTAACGTGGAGGCCCAGAGGGGCTGAATATCTTGGCTAAGGCTCTACAGCTAAATGGTGGCAGAGACAAGACCAGAAGATGGAAATGATATAAGAAGAGAAAAATTAATTATGAACTGTGCTTGTAGAGAATCAGAGACACTCTGAAAAAAGCATATTACAATATCTGCAAAAATGCTAGGCCATTAATATGAATGTTAACAAATTAGCCTCATACTATTTGCTTTTCAAATTATGCACAACACTGTAATTTAAACATACTTTAAATTTTTAATTAACTACTGAATTTTAGCAATATTTTATGGATTATTATATATCAAACTTTAAATATGTTTAACACTACATTAGAAGTGCATCTAAATTCTCTTTGAAGAGATTGAGGCAATATAAATACCCAAAATATGTATTCATGTTTTCATTTGTCTCTAATTCATATAAATTAATGAACATACTTTTCTTGTCTTGCCTTTCCCAAGTGACTGCTTTTATAATTAAGAGTTTTGCTTGATGTGGAATGTACATCAGGATTCCATTTTCCCTAGAATATTCTGCTCTGCTCATTTATGTGTTGCCTTATAAGGAAAACAATCAGAATAATCTCATATTCTAATTTGAAGTGATGCCAATGAAAGTGCCTAATATTCTTGCCTTTCTCAACATTAACACTTGCTAGCATTGAAGATTCTTGATGATAAAGGTATGAAATAACCTACCTAATTAATTCCTAAATATTACCTCACTAAAACTATTTTCTTATAAAAAATGAGCAGGTGCTAGACTTTGAGTATAAAATTACTCATACTTACTCTTATATATAATTTAATGGCTAATGTCAAGTCTCTAGTCTATATGGAATTGATAGATCAAAGCAGTCAAAGCAATATAATTTGACGGAAGATCATTGCTGTTTCGCTAGGAAGCAGGTCAGACTGCTAATCTCACTAAAAGACTGAGTTTCTGTAGGAGTAATAGTACTAAAGAAGCAGTTACTAAATTCTTTTATGAGAAAAACATCTTATTTTGTTACTATAGAATTTCACTTTCTAAAGACAGAATTATGGAGAAAGGATATATATCTGAGTAAAAATACATGCAATATTTTTACTCAGATATATATACTCTATGAGTAAAATTCATTATATTTCATTACCAATTCGGTTTTTCCTAAGTATAACTGTGTTGTAAATGCATATAACAAAAACTGAGAACTCAGAGAAAAAGCTATTGTGTTTCTGGTATTATTTATACGTATTCTTACTTTAAAGTTTCAAATACCACAAATTTATAATTATATGATAATTAGCTTATCAAATACTTTAGTACTTAAAATGTTACTGTAACAGTTAGGTGTACAGTAACAGCTTGGAGCAGAACAAGAGACTCTGGTGATTTAGGTATTTGAGCTTTTCCTCCCTCCTGGTACTTATGGCTCGTCATAGTGAGAACAAAGCGAGTTACTGAATAATAGCCTTCCAGAAGGAGGAAATCCATTTTTAGTACAGATAACAGGAACATAAAGAGAGCGAATGCAGCAAATAACATAAAGGCATGGTAAATAAATACCTAAATATCTTCATTATGCTTGCTTATATGGCCAGCGAAGTCTTCCAACCCAAGTTGCTAGTGTTACTGTAGTTAGCATCATTTGCCACGGATTTAGCAAAGGCCCAATTATAGTACATAAAACATAATCTGTCATTATGTGCTTCTATCTTCCAAAATCTTCATTTCACAAAATTTAGATTAGAAAAGTCCTTTTCTTTTTTGTGAATGGCCATAACTTTGTTCAAACTGTGTGAAGTGCACCAAGTTGGCACTTCATTCATTACTGAAATTTGATAATGAACACAGCGGGTCTGAAGATTTTAAGACAGCACTAATAAAATTAGAAACTGAGAGTTAGGGGAGTTGAGCACCCTAGTATTCCTGACTTTGCTTATTTGAGTCAGGTAGAAGTAGAATGAGATAGAAGTAGTATATGTGGCCACGGCTTCTTTTAACTGGTAGAGACTACAACATGTAAAAACAGAATTCCAATAGAACTATGATTCTTAACCCAGGGACCTCTTGTTTAATGAATTAGTGAATAGTAGCAAAGTGACTATAAAATGGACTTATTAAAAAAAAATAATAATTTTATTGAATTTCATTATAGAATTACAGTCTGTCTATCTATCTATCATATATCTATCTATCTATCATCTATCTATCTATCTATCTATCTATCTATCTATCTATCTATCTATCTATCTATCACACAATAGACTAGATTGAAAAACATTTAATAAAGATATTTAGGCTGATGACCAGGCATATAGAAACAAGTTTTGATAATAAAATGTGGTGAATATTTTTATAACTTTTCCAACCTCTTAAATATGCTCTAGTGGTCATAATTCAAGCAAAACAAAACCTCATGACTTAAATTATCTTTTGATTCGAAAAGACTTATTGGATAATTTATTTTGTGCCAGTCGCCAATAAGAGCCTTAAGCATTCTTTAAACATGATCAATCTAATTCTATATTCACAACTAAGTGTTGTTATTTAACAACAATGCAGAAAATAGAAAGATATTGGTGTTTCATTACTATTGTATACGAATCTGGGTTAAAAAAGAAGCAGTCTTTTTGGCATCAAAACCTTCTAACTTTTGTTGGTCCATCCAGCCAGACTGTCATTCCATAAATTCAGTCTCCGTGACTCTTTTTTTTCCCCTGAACAATAATACTCAGAACATTAATACTCAGTAATACTCAGAACATTCTAAGAGACCAGAACATTAAGCTGGAATAAAACAATGAGGGTATTATCATCACCAAAAGAGCATTTTGAAGTTTATTAGAAGAAACCAATTAAGATGTTATTTTCAAGTAAAGGGGTTGGCATGGCTTCAGAACGTTACTTTCTGGAGTCAGGCAGAGGTTTAGTTGGCACAGAGAGCAGCCCTTGAGCATCTTGACAACTTTAATGCACATGTAACTGAGATTTTTTTCTTTAAGCTGATGCTCTTAAAAGCCATGCTTCCTGCCACTGTTCAGCATAATTGCATCAATTCCATTTTCCATTAGTATTCAAAACCTGCTGATATGACTGGAGTTTTAAAACCTTTATGTGAAGATCTAATTGTGTGTAATTTTTTTCAGGGAGATCTAATAATGTATGTATTCTTTGAGGTTGAATTTTTTTTATTTTGATATCTAAAGTAGGATAAACAAAGATCTTTACGCTAGTATTATAAACTTTGGTTATTCATTTAATTGTATGGGCTACAGTGGTATAAGCAATTTTCTATTATAGGAAGAAAACATTCAATAAGCTATGTTTTGTCGAAGGAAAAAGCACATATCACTTCATCGCAGACTAATAAAATATTCTGATTTCAGGTGAAAGGAAATGATTGTCCTCTGATCTATAACAGCTATGTCTCTTTTATAATGTGTTTATTTTCAACAGTTTGTCTTCATGGACTCTTTTATAATGATATCCATTGGCTTACTTCACCGTGTATCTTTCTGATTTTCTGTTATGTATTTGACACTTTTCTATACACATAGTTATGTATAGACATTTCAGATATTACATTAGAAATTTAAAGTGTAAAATATATTTATTTAACAGTTTATCACCTTGCATTTGTTGTCTTCACATCCTCTCTTTGGTTTTTCTTCTTTATTAGTCGCAGTGAGAAAGTGAAGTTATCAAGCGTAGCCTGGAATTATTTATGAAACGGTAAAATTTTCAGAGCCCAGGTGCTGAAGGACTGTGTAGCAGGAATTGACTTAAAGGTGGCCTAGTGTTAAGATATGTCATTTATTTGTGCTTTGGAAATGAAACTCAGTGCCATAAGCAGTTAGATGAAATTACCTTCAAACGTATATCCATCTTTGGTTTCCAAATTTTACAATAAATATTTGATACTAAGGCAGAATTTTAAAACCTTATCTAAAATTGCTTCTATGTAAATATATATATTTATATATGTATATATATATTAGATTTTTAATAACTAAAGATATATTTGCTGAGGTCCATTACTAGCATGAACATTTTTCAAAGTATGTAAGGATCTGTATTACGCTCCAACAGTACAAATTATGTTCACCTTAAAGTGGAAACTAGAAAATCTGGTTAGAATTTATAGTTGGTAAGTTATTAGTCAATATGAGAAAAAGCTTTTAGGCTTTTGTAAAGAATGTTGTGTCCATCCATCTCTTATTTCTTTTCTCCCCCACTCAACCACCCTACTTTAGAAAGATTCCTTTAACACATTATTCAGTTAAACAAAAAGACCCATGAACTTTATTGGATTGCATTAATAATTTAGCATGCCTACCTTGTGTGATATTATGTCCTACATCTATGGGTGCAAAGAGAAGTATGGTATGAATCCTCTTCTCAGTGAACATTTGTTCTAGTCAGCAAGATAAGCCAACTACATAAGTAGCTATTATACCAGGCACACCCTGACATGCACCATAAAAGAGGCACAAACGATTTATAGAAGAGACCAGTTTTGAAATAAAAACATCTTAAATTGGTTTAGGATATTGGCTTTAAACCCATTGTGGACATTAATCATGCTACTAGGAGGAATTATATTTTTTTATCATGGCTATAAACTCGATTGAAAGGGGAGTACATTTGGAGTGCCAAAAGGTTATTACACTTAACCAAGGATCTCCAAGGCTAGAAGGCAAAACCCTTTTGCTGGATTTTTTTTTATTTTCTTATTTACCTCCAAATTCCCAGCAGTGCTTCTAGCTATGCAGAATCATTATGACTGCTTGACTGACTGATCAGTTGACAAGCAGCTTGGCTCCCATTTGCCAGATTGTCTTCAATGTCATTAACAATTCTAAATTAGCTATGGTGGTGAGGATAGGGAACTATTTTTAGAGTCCTCTTCATTTCTCCAATTTCTGAATCTCTGTTGTCTGTGTTTTCTCTTCTCTTCCCTCCTCCACCCCCTCCTCTTTCTCTCGCAAATCTTGGCCCATTTGATGGATAGAACAAAGGCATGAAAAAATCCCATCTTAAATATCAGAGGATCAAAATAATTTGGTCTTCAGAAATATCTTTAATTCCCCAAATGAATTCCATACCAGAAGTCAAGAGACTTCTTTCTCTGGGCTTTCATTCCCATCAGCAGTTTGTCACTCCATCATAAGGCTACAAGACAGAAGAAATTAGACCAGGACAAAATCTGATTCTGAGTTTTTGAAATGACTGATAAAGTTAAACCCAAGACCTTAGAACAGTGATTCTCAATGTTGGCCAAATGTTAGATTCACTTGGGAGCTTTAAAATCCTGACTCCAAAGCCACACCCAGACCGATTAAGTCAGTATGTCTAAGGATTTTTAAGTCCCTTGTATTTTTAAGCTCCCTCTGATGATTCCATATTGCAGTCACATATAGGAACCACTACCCTCAAAACTCTGAAGTTCAGTTTATGTTAGAGGACATGAAATCTCCATGGAACTTATTTTAACAATGGAAGAGAACTCTATTCAATCTTTTGCTCTAACAGTTTCCAGGATAAAGTCTTTGCTAAACATTAAAATTTAGCCCCTCTACTCAACAATTGAAATTTTCAATGCCAGAAAATTATTAGTTTTGTCATAATGCTGCTTGAGTGTTGGTAACCCATTAAGAGTCAAGAAATACCCTTCACTTTTGTGTAAAATGTGAAGATTTATTTCAAAGCCATGACCTGGAAAATTGTGTTCTATTTTCTATTTCCTCTACATTTTGAAATGTATGATATCTGAGTGAGATTCTTGACAATCTAGGCTAGGTATTAATTTAGGTTATGTCATCAGGCCTAGCATAGAGCCTAGTCCAAAAAGATTAAATAAAGGTTTATGCAATGGATATTTTCTCACAGACAATTGTATTTGTATGTACTTTATTTCTAATGTGGAGTAACAGAACCTAGAAAGTGAAGTGGCTACATACAGTGGTGGAAGTGCTAGGGAGAGTGGGAGTAGATATAAGACAGAGAAGGTTTCTTCTCACTCAGAAAAAAATATGTCACCTGCGGCAACTGGAACAGGTTCTGGTCCTTTTTTATATATAATTCTTTTTCCAGCCTCTTTAATGATGTATGCTACATAGTAGATGCTTAATAAATACCTGAAAATAAAAGAATGAATTATATCTGCATTAGCAATTTTAGAGGACTAGAGGGGAATAGAAGTAGGTTAGAAAGCACAAAAATAATAAATCGAACCCTGTCCAGCTTGATGTTAAAGGGTCATAAGCTGCCAATAATTCAGAGTCCTTTTAAAATACGCTTTTAACCTTCTTTATAGCAAATTATCTTGGTTTAGGTCTCTGTTGTTTGTATTGTGATCCTACTATTGTCAGGTAGGTAGGAAAGTCATGGGCTAATGGCTTTCATTAGCTTATGAAACATATCTACATACTTACAATGGAAGAATTTCTGGAGAAAAACACTATGGGTTGAGTTTATGGGGTAGAAATAAACTAAGCAATATTATGGGCAGCTACATAATAAACAGAACACAACTTGAGTACTTTGGGCCTTTGAAAATATCAGTATTATCTGTAAAAGATAGGCATGTTTGTGCAAATTAAAATAACATGAATTAAAAACTTCACTTGGTCATTGTCTAGAGCTTTATGATTTATGTTTCAGTGTACCAGTACGATGCCTTTCATTCGAGAAAAGAAGGAAAAAATTTGTTTTTATGGAATGTATAAGTTTAATGTACAGCATGCCTAATACCAAAAAATGTACAACATGCCTAATACCAAAAAATTCAAAAAAACATATTTCGCTCATTGGAAGCAGATTAAAAAGAGGAGGATAATTGGATAGCTATCATACTAAATGAAACAGCAAATGATGTTCTAGGACATTGTGCGCTTTTAGGATTTTAGTCAGATCAAATTAAGATATTATTGTTTCTGGACTTCCACCTATAACTTTATTGATTATCTTTAATTGAAGGATATATATATATCTCTATATATGTATTTCTATAGAGATATATATATTTATATATAATCATTTCTTTTAGATTTAGTGTGCTCCTATCATTTAGGATTTGGTAGCAAGTCTTGCAAAATTTATAGACAAAGTGAAGTGAATGAGGAACTGACAAATAAGAATTAAATGCTTAAAATATTTTCAGGAGTAAAATACCAATATCTGGCTAAGTAGACTATAGAAATACAACTCCCTGTGTGTCAAAATACAAATTTCACAACTGCAGTTCTCTGAATGGTGTGAAAAAAAAAATGCTGTGCTGAATTAAATTACCTTTGTAAAATACTAAAATAAGCAACATTAGTAAATTGTAGGGTCATGGGTCAAAGGTAGTTTTTATTTTTCATGGAATATTTCACTTATTTGTTTTAAAGTATTGTTAATAAAGCCCAAATTATCATTTAATTCTAACTTGACAACTGGAAAAAATTGCTTGGCTTTCTAATGATATTTAGGTTCCTAATTCATTTCTAGAGTTCATCTACCAAAATGAAGTGCAGTAATTCCTTGTACCACCCACTTCGTTTGGCAAAACTGTGATGTATTTTCTCCCCACAGTCACACCAGAACTGTTTAGTGCAATGTACAAAACGAAGTGTTATAGTGCAGTGTTTCCCAATTTACTGTTAAGCCAGGCAGGCCATATATCTAACATCTTCTTTTCTAAGGAACACACACTGAAGTACAAATGACACATTGTTCATACACATTGTTCTTATCCCTGTGTTATCTCAGTAGTAATGAGGAAAAAGGTAATGGAGTATTTATATTGCAGTACAATAAACTAGCAATGAAAGGACTATTTTTTATAAATTTATTTGTTATACGAGGGACTTTATGTAATTTTAACGAATGGTTTATAGGACAGTAGTGAATAAGCCCCCCTAACTATTATCTTTCCTTGATTTAAACCTAAATGGAATCAATTGACTGTTTTACATGACCTCCACTAAGGCAAATGCATAAAGCCTAAGACAGGCACAGGAGCAAATTGCCTGGGTTTGAAATCTTGCTCTACCACTATGAGCCTTATAACTCATGGCAATTTCCTCAACCTCCTAAATTTTATTTAGTAAGCTATAAAGTAAGGTTAAATCAATTCCTACTTGTTAATATCATTGTGAATATTAAATGAGGTAACATATGTAGAACACTTAGCAAGACATGACACAGTAAAAATATACTAAATGTTAAGTATTATTGTTATTGTGTATAAAGTGAGGAAATTAAAAGGTGACTAGGATATATTCCATGCTCTTAAGAAATGTATTGCCTAGTTATATTAAGAAACATTATTCTAAATGTGATCTCAAGCCAAGAAAAGGATGTCCTTGACTCCCAAAATATTTAAAAACTAATTAACTAACATTTAAGAGTCAGGAGATGTCAGTCGATGATGTAATTTCTCATTTTTCTTTGAAACTCAGAAGATCTAGGAAGGACATTGGGGGACTGTGCAGGGCTGTCTCCTTCTAGCATGGTTTCCTTTACTCATCTATGTTACCTGTCTGAACCTCACCAACATAGAGTTTTCTGCTCTTGGTCTAGATTGGGGCACAATGACCAACAAATAATTTCTAGATAAAGCAATAGGTCTTGTAAGAATGCTGTCTCCATGGTGGTATTGGAGCATAAGAGAGAAAAATAGAACTCCTTCTTTCAAGGAAATTATAATTAGAGAAAAATAAGTAAAAATCATAACACAAGGTTTGTATCATATCTTCCTAAAAATGTATATATCATATTCATCATGCTCAAATCAAACAAAATAATACATTTACTTTTGTCTTCATTTAGGAAGATATTTGTTACGAAAGAATAAGTTGAGAAAGTTGGGCATGTTAGAACGTTTATTCTACATTGTTGAGGGGAATCAACAATAGCACAACTTCTTTTTCATAAATATACAGATGCATGTGCATGTGTTGTAATTGTTTGACATATGTCTTTATTTTTGTTTCCATTTTATTCTTATACATGGAGCTCAGTACTAAATAATTTGGGAAATTATTTAGAAAAAATAAATCTTTTGTAAATAGTCAACATATACTGTGTCTAAATTCTCTCTTGTTATTCTTTAATGATAATTGGCTAGAGTTTTAACAAGACATGTCAAGCTGTAAGTACAAAGAAAAGATATAATTTGCAAGTTCATGAAGAGTTTAGAAAGTTTCATTATGTATTTATTACAATAAACGTATGGTCCATTCTTCTGTACTATCTAACTATACTATCAGTTCATAAATGTACTGAATAACAAACTAAAAGTTATTAATCTAAAACAAAGTAGCACAGTACCTTTAATCTTAAAACTGTAAATGCAACCTTCTTAACCTTCTTAGCCTGAATTTCTATTCAGTTCTTTGTTTCCTCCAGTATCAAATCTTGCAACCAATTAAACAGCTTCAAACAGTTTTCTCTCAGCTAGTTATCTTTCTGCTCTTCAATTTTCATGATTCTCATTTTTTTCCTTTTCTTCATCTCTGAGCACTCTCTTTTATCTGTGTGCCCTGTCATGTATACCTTTTCTTGTTTTCACTTATCCTTTTTCACCTTTCTTCTCTGGTGTTCAGGAAGAGAGGCCGGAATTGACCTGGGCATATAGGCAAGTTTGAAAACTCTGTCCTAAAGCTTACTGAAGTAGCCCTTTTACTTTTAAATACTTCTTATAGTCCCCACCCCCACAAAAGGAAACATTACCTCCCTTTGGAGATCTACTTATCTCACAAGGAACAAAGGAAAAGAATGTTGACTTTTTAATGGATCTTTTGTTGTTTTATATTTTTATGTTTTGATGGAAATTCTTAAATTTAATATTTATATTCACTGTCCCACAACCCAGGAAACAATTTTGTCTGGCTGTTGTTCATTTTAGATCTTCATTTTTCTAATACTTACTAAAAGGGAGACTAGTGGGAGAAGAAGTGAGTAGAATTAGTAACTTCCAGAGTGTGTATGCCAGCGGATTGGTCAGGCCATGCTGGCTGCTGGGCAGTTCTGCCATGCTGCCTAAGGGTCTGTGTGCCTCTGAGCATGTCTCACCCTATCTCTCTCTGAGGGTAATGCTCCACAAGCTTCGCCACCCTGCCACACACGCTCTCATCAGGTTTCCTTTACTGAGAGGTTGATTCCAGAAGAAGCAGAATACAAAAAAGTTAGCACAGAAGGAAGAGGAACTAAGACGTAGACGAGCTGGGTCACAGGATGGCAAGACTAGACTAAGGGTCAACAAATAACCCTGTGACAGCGAGTTCTGAAAAACGACCACTGTGGTTGATGAGATCCATTCAACTGTGAGAGCTACTAGTGTAGTCCACCTGGGCTTCCAGTTCACTATTAGTCTGGTTCAGGTGGCTGCCAAGATGACCATTTTGTTTCCCTTTCTAGCCTATCTTCTTTCTTTTCTTTTAAATTGTAAGCCCTTTTACAAAAGGTAACTTGAGCTATACCTGTTTTTGATATTAGATATATGACTGAGGCCTAGTTAAATAACAACATCTGGGGATAGTGAAATGAGAAAGAATTCCCATAGTTGAAGTGACTAAAGGAAAGATGAGAGATTTTACCATTACCTTGATTTGATGCAAATGATGATACCAGTGGGTACTTAAGTAATCACTTTATGATCCTGGTTTTATTGAGTTTTGAAGCATTTTCAAGTTCTCTACAATTGCATTATTATTATAAATTTTGAAAGATGAATCTAATATTTGTAGTTGTAGGACTATTCTAAAGACAGTGATCTATTTAAGCAAATTGAAAATTAAAGCAATTTAAGAATCATATTGTAATGTGAATGATAATATTGTGGTTATGCTAAAAATAGTGTAGGGCTACTGACTATGATTAATATGAAAAGTAAACATAAATCTTATATTCACATTACTGTATCTCTCTATTTTTCTTTTTATTTCATAGCATTTAAGGAAGTATTATGAAAATCATTAATTACAAAGTGACTACAAACTTCATTCATATACTAATATCATAGGCCTAAAGATCAGTCAATGTTATGAATGGATTATAGAAAAAAAACTTTTAAAATGAGAGAAATTAACATATTTAATTTCTGTAGGTTAAACTTATTCTTAGCCCTGAATTGAATCATCACCTTGATTTTTCCAGATCACAACCGTAATTTAGAAAATGAGATAGCAGTTTGGTGATTTAACAAGAAATTTTTTGAGACATTCTCCTCTGTGTGTTTTTAAAGTCCAGAATTGTTTCTAAGATTTCTATAGATTTCATATATTACTGAGACCCTTTTATGTTTAAACTAAATAATCTCTATAATTTTCTAATCATTCTGTGCTAATTTGTAGTTTGACATACATATTAGGAATTTGAATTTGAATTTCTGCCAATTTTTATTTAACATCTTTATGAAAGCTTGCCACTTTGTTAAACATGGTCAGGAAATAGATTTTAAAAATTAAAAGATCACTGTTTCTGAACATTGGATGTAGGGAACACTGCCCTGCATTGTCATTTTACATAGAGAAAACTAATGAGGCTAGTAAGAAATGTTATCTGTTTTATTAGAATTTTTTAAACAAGCAAAACAGCTGGAAAAACAAAGTTAGTCGGCTGGCTTCCATTTTCCATTGCTTTTTGCCCTTTAAATTCAGATTTCTTCTTGTTCATGACCACATGTTCACCACACACAGACTCCTTGGCTTGTAACTTTAAGCCACATGGAGATTAAATACCATTACTAAAGACTAGTTTAGTAAAAGTTTAACTAAAATAAGTGGCACTTTCAAAGAGAATGTGGATTTATGGAAGCTGTGTGTGTGTGTGTGTGTGTGTGTGTGTGTGTGTGTGTGTGTGTGTGCGTGTGTGTGCGTGTTGGGATAAATCAGTAAGGAAGAAATTAGGCTGTGGTGGTTGGCTTGGATGTCATTAGTGATTTAGTCATGCTTTATGTTGCACTCCTATTTCTTACAGCCTAATTTCAGTAAAATGCTAAGTGGCATCCTGGTGACCAGAAAGAATATGTATCCCATTTCTATATTTAGAATCAGAATTTTATTGCTGAAAGAAAAATTAGACATCATTTAATCTGGCCTTTTTGTATTGTAGCCGAGGCCCAAAGACATTAAGCATCTTGGCTATGAGACAGAGTAACTGGAGCCTGGGCATATTTGACACCTGTCCACAGCATTTCCACATCATTATCACTCTTTTTTCTACCTGTCCACTAAGGAGTGTATGGAGAAATTGGAAATGCAGTTTGAAGGATGATAGGAGAGAGGATAAGAGTGGATCCAGTCAGGCTTTAAAGAAACATAATCTTAAAAGGTAAATTGAGGTGTGAATTGGGAGAGTTTTGCGACAACAAACAACAATTAGTTGATTTTTAAAAATGCCTACTGTTCACAGTTAGTTTCCGAAAGGAGAAGAAAAGAGCATTTATAGTCATATGCCTCCAAAAAGCCATTAAATGCTAATTAGCTGGGATCAGAGAGGGTCCAAATCCCTCTATTTTGGAGGCATGCTCTTTAGGAAAATATGTGAATTTTGTTTTAAAGAAAAAAAATCTGTTGGTAGAAGCATGCATCCATGACTTCTGGATTTCTGAAAAATTCTCATAATCATTGTGAGAAAAATTTTTGGAAGATTTAATTCTAATAAACATTCTACTGAAATGACAATGTGAAATAACTGCACAACACATGAAGAACCACTTATATTCTGCTTTATTCGGGAGACATGAGTTTTATCTTTAAATTGCACAATGCAAGTCTAATTTATGCTTTTTTATATACTTTACCAATAGCGGCCACTACATTTAAATAAGAAAAATAGTATATTCTAATACAATCTCTTACGCAGCTGCCAAAATTAAAATTGTAATTCACAATATTAAGGAACTAATCTGAAGTATTTGTGTTGTCTACCAAGGGAAGAATTATTTCATGGTTGTACTATAAAGTGGATATTTATTTTATAAAAATGGCAAACATAGGTTATCTTTGGGATGTAGGGTTAGTTTTCTCAGCAATCATGTGTGAGAAAAGTTAAAACTCAGTGAATTATAGCAATAGTATTAAAAGTAGAGAAATGTCTTCAGTTACCGTTCTGCCATGATACAGTATAAAATTCTTGTAACTTTTTAAGGTTTTGTTTACATTTTTAAAAATGTTTGACTGTTTAATAATAGCTGAAAGATAATTTGTTAATTTTTTTGATGAGGTAGTCTTTCTTTTGTTTTCAGGAATTGATATACCTTGGAAATATATTTAATATATTTCCCTAAGTTATTCATATAATCCCAGCTCTGGTGTCTACAAAACATAGGGTAAAAATGAACACAAAATACACAATGGTACATATCAATATGATACCCCCCTCCCTCAGCCTTTCAACATATTTTCTAGTTAAAAAAATTCTGATTGAGAACCTACCATGTTTAAGACATATTTTCTGTATTATGCAGAATATCGGTAAATGACTTTGCTTATTACCAGGAATTTAAAATCACATAAGGAGATAACAAGAATAATAAACTTAACAATGGATAGTGTTAATGATTAATGTTACAGGCTATAAAGGTAAGGAAAAAATGAAAGAGGGGATGTTAATTTGAATTTTACCTGAAGAGTACAGTCTAAGAACATATAGCCAAGAAAGAAGGTAGAGAGTGTATCTGTGATAAAGCAGTGATATCAGCTTTCCAACTTGTAATGTTTGAGTCTAAGACATCATGTGATGGATTTGAACAATGTTGATTACAGAGATTAGGATGAAATGGGACTGGAAAAACTAACCTGGCTAATGTGTTGTCCAAATGATGAGGCAAGTTGCCGTGGCAAGGCAGTTTGTCGGAGTTCAAGTTTTCATGAGGTTGAAGTACAACTTTAGGCTGTCTAGTGCAGCACCATTTCCACCTTCCATTCTTTTCTGAAGAATAGGAAAATACTCTAAGAATAGTCAATGCCCTATATTCCTTTAGAATAAAATCACAAGAAACGTAATCATTTATTGTTAAAGCAATGAAAAATAGAGGGAAAAAATCATAAAATAACTGCATAGTCTAAACTGTAACAGAGGAGTCAGTTATTCAGAGTGGGAGTTTAGTTAGAAACTTGAATAGATGGAGAGCAAAGTACGTACCCTCGAATCCTTAGAAATGCCTTTTTAGATGCATGTTAGATAACATGTTTTTGAAGAATCTGTATTTGTGAAAAATGATCTAGTGGCCTGTATTCTTAACTGAAAAAAATATTGGAGTATCTGTTGTGTCTCTTAGGTGTAGGAAACTCTGTCTTATTCTTTTTTTTCCCCTTGGTTTAAAAGCTTTTTAGCGTATCATTTTCCTACAATGTCTAGGACCGACTTCTGTCTCCCTTTTTAGACAATGTACACACTCAATCACAGTTAAGAAGCAGAGAATCTACAATAAGAAGTAGAGAATCATATGAAAAGAAGAAAATATCACGACTGTTTTTGGAATATCGTTTATGTATTCCTAAGAAAATAATCTACATAACTCTGCAGGATATAGATGACTTTAGTACTCGAATAATAAAAAAGACACACATTAACTATTAAGATGCAGAATCATCTCTCTAAATACATTTCATTAATCTGTACTCTCTCATAAAATCATTGATAAGTACTCAACTTTTAGCTATGAAAGACTACAGAGAACTGAAAGATAAATTAAATGTCCAAGTGATCTTAGTCAATTTGTGAAGCAGTAGCTTGCTGTCTCCTATAAAGAGACTATCTACAGAAGTCAATGATTTTGTATGTGATCCTAAGATTCTACCATTATGTAAAGAGTGATTGCAACACTGTTTCTAAATGAAGCAGCCTATAACTAATGAGAATAAGTAGAGGAATATATATTTTTTAAGACATTAATTATTTTCAGATTTATGGGGAGTGTGTTATCCTATGCATATGGTAGGTACTTCTAGAAGAATCAGAGGAAAAAAATAAGTTTTCCTAGTTGATCATTCTAGTTTGAATTTCACAATTTTTAATGCTTTTTACATTCAAGAGTAAATGTCACGGTAATACCATTTTCTAGTTAGCATGGGGAAATAATCTTTCTTAGGGAAAGTATAATAGTTTAATTATCTGGAGAATGTATTTTAGTTAAGAGTGTGAAATTACTAGTCCTCGTAGTTTTACTTTTTTTCTAGTTTGATTTTGACTATTATATTTAGCAGAAAAGGTAAAATATTTTCCCTAGGACTCAAGAAAATAATTTGCTTATTTTTGTTTGTTCATTAAAGAAATTTGGTATTTCTCTTTGAAATATTTTTATCAATTGATTTCTCTCATATATTAAAATGATAAATCCTTTAAAACAAAAAAGTGTGAAACAGAACCATATTTATGTCTTCTTGTTTTTCATTACTTTTTTGTTCTTTTCCTCATTCCCATTCCTCTGTATAAATTCCCAATTATTTGAAGATTTTTGATGTGTGTGTAATTGATAGTATCCATTTATCAAAATTTAGGGAGACTAGAGAAGATAAGCTGGCCCTATAGGCTATTGCTACTACAGAAACAGTAGAGATATCATGGAAAAGTGAGGTTAAGGAGGAAGAGTGGTTGGACTCTCTCTGCAACAGATTGTGCACAATGAGGAGGGACACATATCAGGAGTTTGGGCTCAAAAAAGGTTGCAGAGGAAAGATGGCAGAAGGGCTTCAGTGGCTGATGAGATCCCTTTTGCCTCATTCATTGACCATCTGTAAATTAGCTAAGCATCACAAAATGCTGAGTATGTCCAAAATATTTTTAGAAACCAGCAGAAGGGTGGACCATTCAAGGCCCTATGTCATATGAGGCAGAAGGATGCAGACTGCTCTTAACTGAGAGATGAAACAGAGAAAAGCACAAGGGAGTTAGACATGGAATTCCTGGGAGACTTTTAATTATATCAAGCCCTTCGTTTAAGGAGGCATCAGGTAACATACAGATTACATGTGCTTCCCAAAGATAATACCCTAAAGGTCATAAAATAATAGCATTGTTATGAATTAATGCACCTATTTGACACATAGAACATTTGAGTGTTGTTTTTCATGTTGAAGAAAGTGAAAATATGCTAATAATATCATGTGGTCTAAAACAGTATTTAAAGAAAGGAAAACTTGCCAGAATCTGAACTTTCTCTTTAGAGATGTTTCTCTGACACTGAGCTCTTCGTTCTTCTTCGGTATTTTTGAAACTCTATGAACTATATAGCTCATTATGTGCCAGTCTAGCTGCGGAAAGCTCAGTCACCACTGAACATGTGTATTACAGCCAGATTTAAAAAGCAGAAAGTATATATAATAAAATAACTAGGCCAAACCTCAAGTAAGGCAACTTCTGTCATTTTTGAGCCTTCAAATTTGGTTTTTTAGAAGCGGTTTCCAAAGTTTACTTTACCCAAGTGCCCTTTCGAGATTTTATTTTCTATACTCACTTTCACTTTTCTTTATATGCCTTTAACCTTGTCTTCATCTTTTCATTGAGCTTCATGATCTGTAGAAAGGGTACTGCAAGGAAAGGGAGAGACATCTTCAGACGCTTGGAAGACCCTCAGCTTTCTTCCGGAAATATTTTCCATATCGGCTGCTGAAGATATACAAATAAAAGCAAGCTTTCTTTTCTCTTGCCCTTGATTGAGCCATGGTAAAATTTTATCCAAAAGTGACAGCAACAAATGTTAGATATTTATGTATTCAAAATGTGATAGATTCAATTGAACAAGTGCCCAGATTGTCAGACAACAGACTTTTTAGCTACAATGTCAGTGCCTTCAATATGTTGGACTTCTGAAAACAAATGTTTTTCTCTTAACACACATCTAATCTGATTCACTTCTGCACATTTTAATTAGTTTTTCCAATTAAGAGAACAATAGACTACATATAAGAAAGGCAAACATCTAAAAACTGAATAATATGGCTGCTAAATTTGCTTAAAGCTGCAAAAAGTATAATTTGAATGATTTTTTGCCCACTCCCATTCCATCTGCTTGACCTGAGTGAATTAGTTCATTATGATTATGTTATTAAAAATTGTAATAGATGAAGAAAAAAGATTTATATTGTTAGGTATAATTTAGGGGAGTGCTACAAATGAATCCTTTTTTCTTTTTGCAATATATGAGGTGTCATCATTTCTAGCATCATATTTATGTTTAAATAACTACATCTCTGCCTTTAAAACATGGCATTCTATTTAGAAATGTATACAATTACTTTGATTTGCATTTATATTACCTAAAATAACATATATTTTTACTAATAATGTGTAAGAAATTTGTAACCATACTTCTTTGAGAAGACTATATTTTAAAGGTTAAACTAAATTATAATTTAGAACCTATGTAACAGGTATCTTAAGTCCACCACAGGGATGTGTGGTAATACAAGAAAGAGGAAAATGAAACTGTCTATGTTAAAAAGAAATGATGAATAATAATTAGTTGCAGATTTATTCATAACATAAAAAGTTGATTCTATATAGGTATACATGATTAGGAATAATGTAACGTAGTTCTAGTTTTAATTTTACTAGTGCCTATTTCTTTAAACTTCGCAATCTTTCTTTCTGTCATATCTAAATGAAAATTATAATAAATACCATTTGTCAAAAAGAGTATTGTGAGATCAAATGAAAAAAGACACTTATTTTTGTAATATAAAATTCAAAACATATTGCAAATATAAGTTCAAATCAAAATGAGTTTTAGCATTAAACTATGAGACAAAATACTGCATACTTTATCTCTTTAATTATACAAAAATTTCTTTAATGTGGTTATCAATATTTTACATGTGTATTATATCTAAGCATAATCAGAACCAATTCAAAGATTCTCATACTTTTGAGACACGAAACAGAAGTAATGGCATAGACAAAATTTCCGACATTTAAGAATGATACCAGATCTTCCTCATCTTTTGTTAATTGCAATATAGCTGTCCAATGTATATCTCCTTCCTTTTAGATGTCTCTACTACATTAGTATTGTGAACTTAGTGTACATATCAATAATCTCGTATCAACTACAAAATTCTTCCTTTTAAAATGTTCTACTGCATTCATCTCTGGAACCGTTTCTGACTTTTTAAGTTTAAATGAGGGAAATGCCAGGAGACATCTTTCTAAAATATTTTTTTTATTTCACAATGTATAAATTTGTTAATATTTAAAACATGTAGAGCATTCTTCAGGCAAATAGCATTAATCTATATAACTGTCTTCTGAACAACATTTTTTATATAGACTATTTACTATTGATAAACTAAAATCAAAGTTTTTCTCATTGAGATGTCTAAAATAACATTAAAAGCCTCCATACTAGACTACATTAAACATGTAAATATTCCTTGAGAGATATGGATGTATTTGAAGTCTTTTAAAGATTTTTTTCCATGATATGCAATTGTTAGTAGGTATTCAGTCTCAATTACTCTTTTTACTTAGGGTACACAGTACTTTCAATTTACGTAATAAGTCTATGTTATAATTAACTCTAAGAAATGTAAAAACTGTAACCAGTATAACCAAAAATAACTGGTTTGACAGATTGAAGGTAATATTCTTTCATCTTTGCCTTGAGGCTAATGTACTGTTTAATACTGTAATTTGTTAGACATTCTACTAATGCTTTGATTTGGGGATATGATTCGTCCATCTAATCTTGGTTTAGGGAGTTGAATCATCAATTTAATCTTTCTGCTTTATTCTAAATGCAGTATATTTACAAAGATAGAATCATAGTGAGAGGCATTCAAAAAACTCAGCTATAAAGTTTCCATGGGTTACTTTTTTCTATTTGTTGACTTTTGTTTCCTCATACTATCTGTTATACCAAATTGAAATAATCGTTTTGGATACTATCTAAAAAATTGTAAGCTTAGTCTGTTTAGATATTTGGTAACTCTGTCCATTTAAAACTTCATGAACATTTGAAATAAAGATTTCATGTGAGAAAATTTTAATTTACTGACGTATCATGCCTTAAATTTTAGATCTGTTCTATAAAATCACATAGCTACGTTAAAATACAAGTCTTCATGGGATATATTAATTTAATCTGCATATGTAAGCAAGCACTGAGAGACTGAAAATACATGCCCTAGTTTAATTAACCTTACCTAGCAGTGATTTCACAGATGCGCGCGCTCGCGTGCACACACACATACACACACACAAACATGCACACACACACTTATGGATCTTACTGTCTGTTGTGGATGAGAGAAAAAGTTATCAATATTTGTTACCTGGGAATATTCTAATTCTTTTTTCATTGAGATGTAAATAGTCCTTAAGAAGTTTAATATCCAACTACATACACACTCAGCTGAGCCTTTTTCATAAATGCGTGGACATATGAATACATGCTGCATATACAATAAAAGTTTATTACACAAATGCCAGCTGAGAAGCACTTTAGCAGATATTATAAATAAACTCACAAAAGTAAAAAAAAATAGTTTTGATATGTGTAAAGCTATAATTAATTAATTTGATAACTGGTCTTTGCTATTAGATGGGATCTTCAACAGGAGATGCATTCACTAGTGATTAACTATCTTGAATTAGTTTGAATAGATAATGTGAGTATGCTCTAGACTCAGTAGAATCTTACAAAAAACACAGCTGCTCTAACATCTCAAGGGGGACCACTGAAACTAAAAAATCAATATGTCATCAGCAGGTTTGTTGTAATAGATGCTTAGCACAGCAGGTTTGTATAAACTAATAGCTCACTAGGCAATGACAAGACATTTAGATTAAAGGACTTCACAGGCAGAATCATTGGGGCAGCAAGGCATTCAAATATATAAATGCGGTATGTTTTGGCGGGGAGTGTCGGCCACAGTTCAAAGGTACTTATGCTGGGATATAGTATTGATAACAGATTTTAACAAAACAAATTTACATGAGTGTAACAATCACTTTGAATTAACTCATGTATTCAAAACTCTTATCATCAAAGAGCTGTTAAAATTTTTACTTTTAACAGTAAAACAATTTTACTTTTTATATAAATTCACAAATGTATAGGTTCTTTAAAAATGCAAAAATTCTTCTTTACACAATTGATCTAGGAATCAAAGAGAGAACAATGAAAGAAGAACTATGTTCCAAATGTCTGCAAACAGAAAAAGAAATTATATTGCAGACATCAGATGATATTCTGCTTTAGATATAATACATCGGAGGAAATTCTGAATTGCAAAATATTAAAGCAGTTAATAGATTTAATTATAAGAATTGTCTTCTTTGTCTCATTCTAAAGAGAAATGTTATCACAAAACTATAATCTTATGAAAGCTTACAACTGAAATGATTTCATAAAAAGAATGACTTTAACTCAATCGTAAAATATTTTACTCATACCTGTGGGAATCAAAAATTTCCTTAGAAGGCTTTTTTTAAGGGCATCTGATCAGTGTTTTCTTTTTTTTTTAAATTCATACACTGGCCTTAATGTTGTTTATTCTCTTTATTCTCCAGTTCTTTACACAGTTTTCCTATATAGTCAACATGTTATTACAACCTGGTTTGTGATGTGTCATCACAGTCTTATGACCTTTATGCAGAAATTTATGGTGTACATCCAAGCAGTAATAAACACATGAAGAAATTCTTCTACAGAGAAACAAAGTCTCTTCAATATTTCTGCTGAACATGTGGCTACAGTTTACATCTTGGTCCCCTTGCAACAGCTTCTATGAAAAACAATGCCACTGCTTGTATGAGTGGAATGCTTATGTTCTCACATCAACACTTTCCCCCACGGCTGCAGTTCTCTGCCTGGCTTGTCTGTTTAGATGGTTGGGAAATATTTACTGCTCATCTTCACTATAGAATCGTTCATGCAAAAGTCTACAAAACACAGGTTTCATTCATTTTTTTTAACATATTGGAACATAGTTGTATTTTTTTAAAATCAGATATTCTTACTGCAAATTTCATGTTTGAAAATTTAGTTAATAAGGCCTCAAATTTTTGTAGCAAATACATAGAGTCTAGTTATGCAGTTAAAAGTCTTCTAAGGTAGTCAAAAAAACTCTGCCTTGATTCTTTCACTAACAGCTTTATGATCTTGGACCAATCTCAATTCTCTTGTGTATAAAATGTAGAAATTCAAATGGGTTATATATCTAAAATATTTGACATACATCTTTTAAGAGAAATCAGTGAATTGAATATGTGAAAATTTACTTATTTATATCCATATATAAAATTAGGGATAAATTTCTTTTGCTTATAATGTTTTTATGACTATAAAGTGAAAATGGGCTTACTAATAGAGTTAAAATTCTAAACTAATAAAATTCAAGTGTTCTTTTTTACTGAAATTTCTGCTCACAAAATGGCCATGACACTGACTTTAACCCTAGAGATTAGTGTATGACTCCTTGCATTTACCACAGTGTCTCACATTTATTATTGACTCTAAAAACATTTCTTATAGGAAATTGTGACTACTAAGTGAAAATGAAAAGTGAATGATGATTTTTGCAAATTATGATTAGTTGGTGGTATGAGTTAATTTTATCAACATCTTGGGTCTTTTCCTCGTGGTTTAAAGATGTGCTTTGATACTATGAAGGACTACAGAGGAGTGAATCATTGTACTTTTGAAACATGTCTTAAGGCAAATTGTGAGCCTTTTTTGTGTCCAGGGTGGGATGCACAACAAGAAGCATGCATGAGTCATAGGACAAAAACACAAAAGGTCATTCCAAAGAGAGGGTGGTGACCTTAAGTCTGAGTATGCAAAATTGAATTGGGTGTGAGGGGGTCAAATATGTGGTGACAGTAAAAGATATGGCTATGGGAGGTGAACGCACAGCGTAAATATATATATGCCTTACTGTTAAAGTGTACAGCTGAAACTTATTGGATTTCATTAACCAATGTCACCATAAAAAAGTAAATTAATAAATTAATAAGGAGTTTAAATCTACGGTCATGCCACCCTGAACAAGCCTGATCCCGTCTGATCTCAGAAGCTGAGCAGGGTCAGGCCTGGTTAGTACTTGGATGGGAGATCACCTAGGAAGACCAGGTGCTGTAGGCGTAAAAAATAAAAAATAAGGGATTGTAAACTGACAAGGTCCTTGCAATCTGTGGGGTCAACCAAAGGTTGCCTCGCCCAAAAAATAAAAAAAGAATTGAGGAAGTGAGTAGCCTTTCCAAAAGTTCATATAATGCGGGTAAAAACAATTTTTTTGTGTGTGCATTGTATTATACAATTACTTTTATTTGATATTCCAAGTGAGTTACCTCTGATTCAGTTTGAAACTGTCCCAGAACAGACAGGGTCCAAACACAGATCTTCCTGGGCCTACTTCTGCATTTTGTGATCTGGAAAAAAGGGGCATACTAAGGTGTGTGCTTCTGCCCTCTGAGATGTAAAACAAACCTGAATTCCATATGTGCTGTGGTGTACTAACTTGCTTAGGCCCTTTTAATTTTGGAAAGAGGCTGTAGGTTAACATTTGTTAACTTGTATATATTGTATTGATTGCTAAAAAAAGAAGTACCTAGCATATTAACAAATACTTGAGATTTGTAATTATAAATATTATAATAGTAAAACATGGAAGAAGTCATTAAAACTAATTCACCTGATGAAAGAGAATTTCTGTGTCAAGGAATGTCATGCCATGGAATTCTCATTCTTTTACTTCAGGTGTGTTTACCATCATTCCTTCCTGTTATATGAATGGGTTTAGGTAAATGTCACTTTCTGATTGGAGTCTCCTCTTCAGGACCTTTTCTTTTTTAAAAAAAAATTCATATGTGTATGCCCATTTTTATATGGAAACAGTCCAAATTAAACATTTATGTATAAAAGTTTTCCAGATAACTCTGAGTTCTATTGGATGTCTTTACTATATTAAAAGATTTGAACCAAAAAAAAAAAAAAGGAAAAAAGAATATATCCAATTAAAACAAGGAAAGAACTCTTGAACCCAGCCATGCATACAAGAAAAATAAATTGTTTGAAGTGAGACATGAGGTAATCCTGACTCCTCGGGGGAAGCCATACTAATCTGGCTGCTGACACGCCTGTTCTAGATGAAATGTTTCATTGACATTGGTACTTAACAAATCACCAAATGTTCAATGACTACCTACTACGAGTCAAGAGCTCTATTAAATGGCTGTTTTGTATGATTGTATTTTAGCAAATATGTAAATTATGAGGCATAGTTGGCAGGATAAAATACCAGAAAAAAAATGCATTTTCTAAAAGTCCCAGGGTGTATTGCATTTCAAGCCAATAAGATACCTTCCAGAAAATGAGGTGTGTGTTCATAGACATGATTAGCACATCTCCTTTTATAAATTGAGATTATTTGAGATTTTGAGGGGGAGCATTTTAGTGGTCTAATCCATACAGTATTGAATCAGTAGCATTTGGAGAACTAGGTGTAATAATGCTGTACTATCAGTATAATGACTAAAGTCAACTGTGATTATAGTTTTTTTCATATGGTCACAGGGAATTTTGTACAGTATACATGACCTTTAAAATAACACAGTCACTTCTTGCTTGCCTAAATGTTTCTATATGCTATATATTTTCCTTTATTGGTATATTTATGTTTTATTTAAATGTAATGCATTCTAAAATATTTATTCTTATATTAAATGAACATAACCACATAAGTAGTTCATGATTATTTTCCAGTAAACAATATTTGTATCTATGATTCTCAGCAAGCTTTCTTTGTTACTACAAATTTCATGTGGCTTGACATTTTCCCTTCTCACTGCCTTTACATTAATGCACTGGCCGATTAGTTGTTTTTAGATCTCAGTAGGTTGTCTCCACAGCGGCAAAATGAATCTAATTCTCTAATCTTATTTCAATTCATTGCTAGTACTGCTGCTGCTGCTGCTGCTGTGAAGCCAATTTTAAGTGCAGATAATGGTTTCCCTGATTACTAGGACAAACACCATATGTAGGAGGGGTTTGATTTTTCCATACTATAAAAGATAAGCTCTGGGAGAATGTACTAACTATAGCATTCAATTTTCTAAGGAATTGCACAGGCAAAACTCCTCCAATGATGTCAAAACTTGCCTATTATTCTTGTAAGCAATAAATAAAATTCAGGATACACTCAGAGGAAATAATCTATTTCCTTGGAACCTGGTGCAGCTATGTTAGTGGTAGTTCATCACAAAGCACATTTTAAATTTTTCCTTGATATCTTTACAGATTGTTTTTGACTATATTGAAATGACACGTGATTAGCTAAGAAACTATATGAGCAATATTTGCGTTTCCTTCAGAAGAATAATCAGTTGGTCTTCTTGTTAACTTCTTAGATAAAAGGACTGATACACTTGAGACTGTGTGGTGTGTGTATATGTGTTTCCTTTATAAATAACAAAAATTAAAAAGAAAACCACTCAAGCAAGAATTTTTATGGTGGAAGATTATTCTTTAACAGAAACAGCCCTGTACATCCTAGTGATCAAATTAACCTTAGTTGTTTATCATCGAAGGTATAATTCCATAAGAATGCTTATTATTGAATATTTACAATGCAAGGAACTTCCTTAGAAGACATGCAGATTCATTTCTCACTATAGTATGATCTACTTTTAGATAAGGTTATTATTTATAACTAGAGATCATGAGTGAATATTTCAAGTGCATTTTGCACACAATACACTGAAGGACACAGAACTTTTGAAAGATTTCTATAAATTATGTAGCATGTATTTCTAGGAAAGGAACTACCATGATTTTGAAATACAGTAAATCACCACAACATTATTCAAATTTACTCATTTTTTTAACAGATACTTATTAGTTAGCACTTATTATGTGCCAGATACTTTTATAGGCACTCAGAATACATCAATGAACAGAACAAATGCTCCTACCATAGTGGCCCATACATTCTTATGGAAGGAGACAGATAAAAAAGAGAAAACATGCCATGTAAATAAATCATCAGTACTATGGAAAATAAAAAGTGGAATAATGGTGTTCTGCAGGAATGGGAGAGGGAAGGGTGAAGTATTAAACTGATAGTTAGGGTAGGTTTCTTTGAGACTGTGAGATTTGAGCAGAGACTTGAAGGAGATGAAGGATAACTGAGGGGATATCTGTGGGAAGAGCATTCTAGACAGGAAAGACCCAGAGCAAAGGCCCGAAGGTATGAGGGAGCATTCCTGGATTATCTATGAAGAAGGCAGGTGGGGCTGAAGTGGAGTGGTGAGAAATAGAATAGTAAGGGATCAAGTCCAAAAGATATTGGATTGATGAGGGGTTGGTGCAGATCTCCTTAGGCAGTACTGTGATTAACCTCCTACAAAGAGAAGAACTAGACGTTCTGTAAACTGGATAGGGGAGCTTTATAAGCCTTTCGACCCAAGGTCACTCTGAATTAGATTTGACTATGTGTTCAAGCTCATTTCAAATACCAACTAACCTCTTTGTGGTTTGCCTTCTATTATTATACTCCATATTAGTGTTTTATACTATGGTTTTAGATAAAAACATTTACATATATATAAATTAAAATATATACATATACATAGCTAAGTACCATGAATAATTTAAAAATATATGACTTGAAAGGGGTTTTCACAAAGTGTTTTATGAGTTTGGAATCTGTGCTCCTTTGCCTCTTTTTCCTTCTGTAGCATCTTAAGAGCACAATCAGGTGCCTGCAATCTTGCTGCAGCCATATTTCACTGCCTCTTGCCCTCTTGACTGAAAAGGACCAAGTGTCCCTCTTCCTAAGGCTATTTGATTCCTTGAGCTCTGGAGTTCCACATCTTTTATGAAGGAACTTTTTTCCATCATTTATTGTTTCTCTCCTGTATCTCCAGCAAAACCTCTTAAATAACCTTTTCTATTAATACATGCTGAGATGTATACCATCATTAAAAAATTCCTTCCTAGGTCCAATTTCCTAGCAGTGCCTACCATCTTCTGTTCAGTACCAAGCTTTTTAGATACATTTCTGTATTTGCTGTCTGCACATCCTCTTCTTCCCTTCGATCTTCAGCACTCTGCAATTGGGATTCTTCTCCCATTACTTCATTGAAGAGTCACCTGCCTCTTTACTGCTACATTAAAATATTTTGCATTCTTTATCTGATTTGATCTCTTTATAACTTTTGACATGATGGAACACTTTTCTCCTTGAAAATAATTTCTTTAGCTTTAATGGCAACATTGTTCCAAGTCATTTCTTACCTCTTCGGTAACTTCTTTATAATCTTTTTCAAATTCCTACTGTGCCTACTAAATAACAATGTCCCTAGGGTCACTCAACACTTTGGGCGATCTCATCCCTCAGAAGGCTTCCATTACCATTTTCATGCTATGAGTCTTACTGGATGTAACTCCAGTTGAGGTTCCCATGAACTCAATGTTCTCACATACAACCATGTACTAGACACCAATATGAAAATCTATATCCCATGGACACCCTCAAAATCAAGATGTCTAACTCTGAACACCACTTACTCCTTCTCTCAAACTCCTTTCTCTTCTTTGTCCTGTATCTAGTAAATGGCAGCCCTATAAACCCAGTGTCCAGGCTAAGAACTTGAACTCCAATCTTTATTTTAGAGCAGTTTTAGATTCACAGCATAGTTGAGAGTAATGTATGGAGATTTCGTATATACTTCTTGCCCCCACACATTCATAGCCTCCCCCATTATCAACATCCCCCACCAGAGGATACATTTATTACAACCGATGAACCTACATTGACACATCATTATCACCCAAATTTTATAGTTTACATTAAAGTTTACTCTTGATGTTGTACATTTGATGGGTTAGGACAAGCATACAATGACATTTATCCATCACTGTAGTATCATACAGAATAGTTTCTCCGATAGACACTATTCTTGATTCTTTTTCACCACTCTCCTATGCAATCGATTACTTTTGTCTTTTATAGCTTACAACATAGATCTTCCTAAATTACCTGAGTATTCCATTGTCAATTGTTATAAAATATATTCATTTTTATTCTCTAGAACTTAAAACAACTACAATAAATTCCATTGTAAAAATAAAATTTATATTATTAAATTTGAATAAAGAATATAAATTTTAAACTTGTCGTTACAAAAACGCTAACCAAAGGTGTGATTTAGGTTGAAAGATAATACTTTCACCCTTAGTGGGAATTCATTACATAGGATCTATTGAGAGGAATTTTGCCTTCTTTCAATCATATTGCTTCCAACTGTACTGCATCCAATCTCACCCATCATAAATTATCTCTTACATTTCAAAATTTGCAAAATTAATTTGGGGAAAAATTTAAAATACAAAATACACTGTTATAATCAATTTTCTTATCAATGCAGAAGACTACATGGGAAAATATACGTAAATATGAAATCGCTAAAACTGTATAAAGATGGAATTTAATTTTAAGAACAGAAGAAAACAGGGTGAATGTGTTTTTTTGTGTGTTCCATCTGTCAATTCATAAATATATTTAAAGAGAAATATAGTTAAAATACTGTTTGAAACATCAGTGGCCATTATCACCAAATGGCATAAAAAACATTGAGACAAGATTAGATGAGGGAGTGTATGGTAATTAAAATTGATTTAAAAAATAAAAATTTTTCAGTATAAGGGGGAGTGTTTCTGATGAAGTTAAAGAACTTTAGGTTACAAAGAGCTTGGCAGTTGGAAGAGAATGAGAAAAATATTCCAAATTTGAGAAAGAATTCAGTAGGGCATGACTAACAAATGTCATAACTGAGAATACATAATAAATTAGGACACTTGTTAAAAATTAACAAATTTTAATTGAGAGTGAATAATGCATGTTTCCTATGATATATTTTAAATTTTGTAACTGTGTATGATCAATATATACTCATTATTTTGCCACGGTCTTTCCCCAAGATAACTAGCTGCTTCAGACTTTACAAGGCTGGCTTAGAAACACACTCTAGTATGTCAGAAAAGTAGTCTCCACTACTTATAGCTAGCGAGTGGCCATCTAACATGACAGATGGCTCCCTGCCTGTCACGGCAGCTTGTGGGACAAAGCTGAATGTCATCACCACTGGGATATAATTATTGCAATCTCTTGGGTCCAGTTTGGCGTGACCCTGAAAGCAATTTTCCGGGCACTGCTGAGAGCAATGCAATGATGGAAAGAGCAAAGAAATGAGAGCTTTTCGAGACCAGCAGCATTTTCATTTTACTGACAAGTGTTTTTCACACTGCTCAAGAATAAGTATTTTGCATGTTACAAATCAAATTGACAAGGAATTGAAAATTAGTGGGACTTTGAGGGTAGCCTAACATATATTATCAAATGTCTTTTATTTATATTGTCTAAGGAGCTATTCAATGATCAAAATAATTTTGAAAAATATTTTTAATGATTAACAAACAGTATCCTTTATATTTCAGTTGTTGGCTAAATTTAATAATGATCTCTTATATTTTGAGACATACATTGTAAATCACCACCAAAATTCATTTCAATCTTTAAAGCAACCCTATAAGTTAGATACTGTTATTAGTTCCTATTTACAGATGGGGTGAATAAGGCACAGAGAGGTTAGTTATGGCACAAAACAAGTGGTATATCCAAGGCCCAAACCAAACCATCTGCTTTCAGAGTCCCTGCTCTTAATCATTTGACTTCTCTCTGTGCCACCTTCTGTATTTCTTTAAAATGCTCAACCTATGTGTGTAACATGGTAGCACCTATAAAGATTATGGAGCTTGATAATAAAAACATATATAAGAAAATCTAAGGTTCCAAAGATATAATTTCATTAAAGAAATTATTAATATATAAATTGATGAAACATAAATTTCTCCCCAGGAAGGTGCACACACACACACACACACACACACAAAACAGGGGCTGAAATAATTTTTATTACTAAAAAAATTATCAGAAAGGTATGTTTCCATATGGCTTTTATTGGGGGAATTTATAAAAATGATTTTTTTTCTGACTTATGAAAAGCACAGACATTTCTCTTATATGTGAGGAAAAGCAGCTGAAATTTGTGTTGCTGATAATAGTTAAGAACTGAGCACTGTGTATGTATTATCTCATTTAATCTTCACAATAGCCCATGAGGAAGCTGCTGTTTATTACAAGTTCATTTTATAGATGAAGAAACAGAGAGAGAAGTTAAATTACTTGCCCATGGTCTTTTAAATAATTCATAGAACAAGGGAGCACCTGTGCTATAAAAACAATTGCTTATAATGTGGATATAATTCTGATAATCTTAAAGATCTGCCTATTCTGATCAATTGATCAACAGGCAAAGGGTTACTGAGAGCCTGGATAACGTGAGGGAAGCACTTAAGAAATTGTAAATTCTTTAAATGACATTGCTAGTTCTGACATTTTTCTTGTCAGATGGGCAGGAGCTGTCAGTTCTAGGTGGTCAGAGTAGTAGGTAAGTTCAGGTCCTTAAGAAATTTACAGTCTAGTCTAGTTAATTAAACTATGGATTATAAATTCTTGGTGTAAACAAATAGTACCATAAGAGCCTGAGCGGGCGATTGTGATCTGGGGATACTTCCCACTTATGTCTCCACTCTGCAGAAGGGGCTGTGAGGTAGATCTCAGGGGCAGAAAATGTAAGGTGCGAGTGGGAAGGAGGGCGTTCTGATTGGGAAAAGCAGGCACGAATACAAAGTTTATGTGTGATACACTTGAGGGCTGGAGGAGGCAGAGAGTGGTGGCCATTTTAACAGGAGCTTCTACTCTTGCCCCTTACAGTCTATTTTCCACACAATAACCAGTTACCTTTTAAAAACATATAGGCGAGTATGTTTTTAAACATACCACAATTTAAAGATTTCCCATCATCTTACTTGGAATCAGAGAACAAATACTACAAAAGCCAATGAGTCCCGTCTTAGAGGTCTTGCACATAGAACATGTCTGTGGGGTGAGGAAGGTGACTTTAATAAATGAAACAGGCCTGGGCAAATGGCAACAGAGAGGGCTTCCCCTTTGAAGAAGTGATAAGGAGTGATGGAGACCACGGCTCCCTCTCATGCAAAGGACTGCTACTTAGCTGCCTTCCTTAGAAGAAGTCCTATTGATGTTCTGATCTGTTTAAGAGAATCCAGAAATCCAGATTTTTATGTCAAATCCCCATTTTAAAATGTTTGGCTCAATAAAAACAGGGAAAAAAGCATTGTGCAGACAAAATACATCTGCAAGACAGATGTCCAGATCAGAACCACAGGCCACTAGTTTATGACCTCTGCCCTGCTCAGTCTGGCTCTGCCTTGCTCTGCAACCACAGTTCATGCTGCTCTTCCCCTTGCTCACCACATTCTCACCACACTGGCCTCCTTTCAGTTTCTCAAATTTTTTTGAGCTCTTCCATACTCTGCCTCTTTTGTGCTTCTTGTTTTCTATGCCTACTGTTGTTTTGGGTCCTGGTCCTTCAAACTTCGGCTCAGCTTTCACTTCTTCAGGGTGATATTTCCTGACCCCTGTCTAAAATGACTACCCTACCCTTTGCCATTTGTCTTCTTCTCTTATATCAGTGGTTCTCAAAGTGTGTTCTAAGGACAACTGAAGGCCTCTGAGATCCTCTCAGGGAGCTCCACGAGGTCAAAACCAGATTCATCACAGTAGTAAATCGTAACTTTCTTTTTTTTACTCTCATTCTTTTATGACTAGTAGAGTTTTTTAGAAGCTATGTGACAGGTGATATTGCAATAGCCTGAATGCAGAAACAGATATGAAAAATCAGCTTTCCTCCATTAAGGCAGACTTTGGAGAAATCTGAAAAAAATACAAAACTGCCACTCTTCTCACTATTTTTTTGTTTAAATATATACATATATATAATCAGATTATTTATATTAATATATAATGGGTTTATGGTTGTTTTTTAGTGCATTAATACATATTTGACTTTTTCTCAATTTTAATTTTTATTATGATAAATACCAATAAACATAAACCCCAAACAAGTTCTTTGAAACACATAATAATTTTTAAGAGTGCAAAGGAGTCTCGAAACCAAAAATTTTGAGAATTCTTTCTTTATATACCAAGCACTAAAGTCACCCCTCTGGTTTATTTATTTATTTTTTTATTAAAATATAAGTACGATGTGGGCAGAGTCTTTGTTGCATTCACCACCTCATTAGCTCCTTTCAGCACCTAGAACAGTGTTTGAAACATAGTAGTCACTCACTAAATCTGTGTAGAGTAGTGAATTAATAAATGAACACATAAGACATCTGAATGGGAGTTATGTTTAGAAGGATAAGCTCGAACTAGCTCTGTAGGAACCTTTGCATACAAGGCAATGACTGTAAAACCAATCATGCATTTAATGCAGAAAAACTAAAGGTCTCTAAAAGGGGAAGGAATAGGATAAAAGTGGTATATTAGAAAGATCATTTAATAGTGAATGTTAGATAAAATACATCATCTTTAGATTTTTCCTTTTTTCCCACACACCTTTACCAACTCTTCATTCCTTCCTTTGCCTTTTTGAGTGGGCAAAAGGTTTTGAAACCTTTGTACATTTCTTACAGCTATAAATACTTATGTGCTAATGAATGAGGTCACATCAATTTAAATGGAACTCTGACAAAAAACACAATTTAGTTCATTAGTAAGGCATGACAAATTTATAGCCAGAAACTCATGTTGACTTTTATAGAGGAACATAAATTAAAGCTGGCCAGTGTTAAAGTCTGAACTCATTCAGGAAAAATACACATATTCCTCCAAAGCAAGCAGTTAATATAAAGCAAGGAGGTGTGGCATCCATGGTGTGATTTGAAGGGCTCCAGAGGAGGTCTTTCTCCCTTCTACCCAGGCAGCACAAGTGTCTAAACTCTACCTTTCAAAGCCTTCCTTTAAAGTGTCTCTGCTGTGTTCTTTTAAAATACAAATCCCATGGAGAACTTAAAGAATTTGGGCTCTGGTATCAAGCTCCTGTGTTTAATTCTGGCTCCATGTAATGTTAGCTGCATGATCTTGGGCAACTGATTGAACATCTCTGTGCTTCAGTTTATGCATTTGTAAAGTAGAAATTCCTATAAAATTGTTGTGAGAATTAAATAACACATAGAAATAAGTAAAACAGTCCGTGACATATGATACATCCTCTGGCAGTGTCACGTTTATTGTTATGGCATAGTGGGTAGCATAGGAGACTGGGTGTCAAGGAAAACTAGCTTTACAACTAAATGGACAAGAAATCCTGATTAGGTCGTTTAGCATGTCTAAGTTTTGATTTTCTAATTAAAAACAAGAGGAAAAAAGTCTGGCTTTAGTTCAATTAAAAGGGAGAAAATCTATTTAACACATGAATGTGAATGTGCTAAATAAAATAAATAATGACTTACAAATTGATATGGTTCTTGGCCTCAGGAGATTTACAGTAATGAGGGAAGACTAAATATAATATAAACTCTGCAGATAGCTTTAATGGAGGCATCTACAAGATGCTATGGAATCATGGAAGAGGGGGATGTTGATTTTGATTAGTGGCATCAGACAAGATATAGGAAAGAAAGGGACTTTGCAAATAAACTTTGGACACAGTAGATGGGTGGTGTCGTGCTACTCAGGTGGAGAAAGAAGCACTGATTGAGCCTGTTTATATAATGAGGAGTGTACAGTGCTTAGTACACACTAAGAGGTGGTGTAGTAAAAACTTAATATGAGAGAAAGAGTTCAGAAAACACCATGGAGAACACTGAACTCTACAAGCTATAGACTGAAATTTTACTCTGCAAGAAAGAGAGAGACCTTGAAAATTTTTGAGCATGAGAGCTTTTGATCATTTATTATCATTTATTCTATAAGAAAATAAGCTTTGGTAAAAAGGCAAAGGAAGAATTGGTGAGAAAGTAGAGTAAAGTTGGAGAAAGTAGCCAGGAAGGAGAGGAACCTGAAGTTAGAGTTAAAGATGAGAATTAGAACCCATAGAACATGAAGCCCTTTTTGGTTTGAGGAATAAGAGACTAAGGGTCAAGGATGATACTGATGTCTGAATCCCAGAAACTGATAAAATGCTATTAGATGAATAGTGATCTAAGAAAAAGGAGATACTGGTTTGGGGAAGAAAACAGTACATATAAACAATAGCAATAAATCTTATTGTGCTAAATACCAACAGGAGGAAAACATATCAATCAATAACATATTTGAGGTCCTCGAGGCTCCTCTGATTCACTTTCCTCCTGCTGCAGTGCCTGGCGTGGAGAACGTCAGTTAATATGAATCCAGCCATGATGGAAGGGCTCTGGTGTTGGGGCTGGAAAGGAGAAGAAGGTAGAAATGGGAATGAGGCTATGTAGAAAAACATCACCCAGTGCACATTTTTACTTCTTTAGAGTTTTTATGAGGCTGTAAATGTTAAAAGTAACACGGAAAATTTGTGTTTTTAACATTTAAGAACATATCTTATGAATCAGTAAATGTATATATGGAGCAATCTCTGCTAACTTATAATGAGATATCAGTTTTCTTTGCTGCTGAAAAACATACTTTCATTATCATTTTGCTAGCTAGAGTTTATTATGAACATTAAATTCATATGTGATTACTTATAGCATTATTAAATGAATATGAGATGGGCAGGCCATTGGAATTGATTCATCCAGGTTACTAAAAATTGCATTGAGTTGTAATATGCCTTTTGAAAAATCTCCTCTATTCCCTTTGCAGTTAAAATTGTAGTTACTAATAATTTATCCCATTAAAATACATTCAACTTAGGCTTTCGAATAGTAAATAATTTTTCCTGATATATCTAATTTTAAATGTGTATTTTAGTGTTATAATACAGCTTTTGCTTTGATAGAACAAGCCTGTAATACACAAGATTTAGGCAGCTCCTAATTTACAGATAAGTTGTTTTCCAAAGTGTTGCTGGTTATTTGCCCCAGTTCCCTTTATGGCACTTAGTATAGCTGCAATAGTAGGCTGTAGAATCACACAGATGTTAGCTGTGGAATCCTGCAATCTGCTGCTGGTAAAATTTCTCTAGACTATGGTCATCTCCCATCCTCCGCCCCAAAAGAACCGATTTTGAAATCATCATGTACATTTCATGAACAATCTTTGCTTCCAGAGAAAGAAAAGTATATGGTCATCAGCTAGTTGCAAATATATTACCAATGAATATTAATAATGAAATCCTATTTTAAAATATAAAGGAGATTGATGGGGAAGGAAGAAGTAATTGCTGTTTCTGTTGTGGACTCAAATCTGCCACTTGTTTTGTCTTCACTGAGAGAGAGAGTTGCAGCATACTCTATTCTAGAAGTCACAGATTGTTGGCCGCAGGTCAGATTGACCCAAAGACATGTATAGCTTGACCAACACAATGTTAAAAATGAGTTAGTTTTCAACGTTTTTAAATTTCAAGATTTCGAAATGAAAATGAAAGTGTCTGTTTCTCCTGAAAAATTTTAAAAATCCGGCGGGACAGAGACTATAGTATTTAAGAAATGGCCACTTCTTCTAGACAGGGCATGCACTTTCCTAAACCTACTACCTTAATCATGCCTTACTGTATCCTAACACTAAGACCAAAACTCCATTCTGATTTAGGATCAATTTGTAATATCTCTTGGACTGCTTGACTCATTTGCATTTCATATTTGTTCTCTAAAGCTGTGTAGGGCTTCCCCATCATGATGTCTTCCACAAAGAGAAGGTAAACTAGCAAGTGTGTGTGTGTGTGTGTGTGTGTGTGTGTGTGTGTGTGTACATATGGGTATATAAAGAAGTAATAAGTATGGTTCTAGCATTATAATGCTAGTCTACACCATTATTTTCCTCCCTGGTTTCAGCACTATCACATGCCTCCTACCTGTCCTAGCAATTCACAAAATTTCACAAAGCACCTGGGACAAGACAAGGAAACATGAGGAGGGCAGTAAATTCAACACTGTAGGCAAAAGTGAGAACAGGGTTAGCTTCACAATATCATTATTTATTAGTGGTTTCTGCACTGTAATACTTTGAAATATTGGCACTTTTACTAGGATGTAGGTCCCAATATCAAAAATGTGCCTTATGTATATTCCAACATAGAGAACTATGTTTGAAAATGTATATTTTTTGATTATTTAAAAATGTTTTTCTATAACTATTACCTATAAAATATTATTATGAATTCTTATAATAGTATGTTAAATTGGTAATTCTTTGTTTATTAACAAATAAATTCTTTCCAAATAGGGATTTCTCTAATAGGCATTTCAACAGAACCTCTTCCCTGGAATTGTCTCTCACTTTGTTCTGCTTATCTGAAACCTGCTCATGTTTGTTGATTACAAGATTCATTTTTCCCATAATTTCAGCCTCACATTGCTCTCTGCATTCTCTCTAAGCACTTCTAGTTAGCATATATGTCAGCTTTTAAGTTAAATAGGTTTAAGAATTTACTTTGCGAAGTTTATATTCTTGTTTAATTTTTCTACCATAGAAATCTTATGTTAAAAATGAAATGTCTATAAAGGAAAATGAATGTTTCATATATTTTAAATACTTCACATTTTGAGCGATTATTTAAAATTATTATTGAGTTACAAGAAACTAAGAATGAGCTCCTTCAATACTAAGTTCATAGTTGTTTCTTCAGAATATCCAGTTTTCAGTCAAAACAAACGCCTTCTCCAGCTGCCTGGCACCTTGAGAGCGTGCTGATTATAATTCCGTACAGCCATCATCATGGGATTTACTGATAAACCAGGCTTTGCTCAGGTGACATAACTACTTTTTAAAGAACTGTGAAAAATAAGTAGAAGTAAAAATAACTGTTAGAATATTTAATTTCAGAGATGTTTTTAAACTAGGAAACTTCTTAAAGTGTGGTTTTCATTGTGCAAATAAATGTCTTTTAATTTGAACTTTGACCATTATATCATAGAAAAAAACGAGGATCTCAGAAGACAGTTTTTTTAATTTTTTTTTTTTAATTTTAGGGTTATGTCACCATCTAGTTATATAATCTTAATAAATTGCTTAACTTACCTGAGAATCAACTGAGAATCAATTTCTTTATATCCAAATTAAACCTATGGTCTACATCATATAATTTTATGCAAATTAATTAAGGAAATATATCTGAAAGGACTTTGGAATTTTTAACCTGCTATAATAATGTAAATTATTTCATTCCAGTTGTTCGATAAATGTTATGTAAAAGATACTTATTCAGTATTACTATAGGCAAAACTGAATTAGGCACTGCAGGGGTTAACAAGAAAGCAAAACACAGTGCTTCCTTTTAATACATTAATAGTTGGGAACTATAATATGAGGAGTTATCTTCTTATGGATCAAGTAAAGTAAAAACAGTGTAAACTAACTGCTATGGACATTGAAAAGAGAGAGGTCAAGAAAATCTGGATGTTTTATATGCATCTCTGATAGAAAGGTGAATTTGAGGAAAGAATATTCCAGATAAAAGAGATAACAAAAGCCAAGACGTGGAGATAGAATGATTAGAATATGTTTGGGGCGTGTTTGTGGCATATTATGTAAACCAAAGGCCAGAGTGGAAGACATGTTTAGAGATGTCATAAATTAAATGGCTAGAGAGGTAAATTGTCATAGAGGCTAAGTATATATTTAATATATGTGGAAATGAAACCTTTAAGCAAAAATATTTTTGAGTCTCTAACATAGGATCATTGACTTTTAAATGATAAGGAGATTTTAGACATCATTTAAATTCACACATTTATTTCTCAGAGTTTAAGTGACCTGTTTAAGATTATGAAGCTAATTAATAACACAGGGATTTAAAGAAACACTATGTTAGGAAGATTAATATTGCCCAGGAGCATATGTAAATGCCACAAATGACTAAAATAGTTAGTAAAAACATTTAAGAGATCATTTCAATATTCAGGTGATGAAATGTACCACTTAATATATGTTGTAAGGTATCTGGGAGAATCACAGCACCTTTATCAGCAGAAGGTAAACAAGGCAAAGAGCTGGTTTGAAGATGAAATAAAGAGTTCCGATCAACATATACTGAGTTAGAGTTACACTTAGAAAAATCAAGAAGAAATATTTAGTAGGCATTTGGGAAAATGACATTTTTGTAGCTCAGGAGAGAGAGAGAATCTAGAGTGATAGATTTAAGAACCATCTACATCTATGTGAATCTATGGCAATAAAAACTCTTTCGTCTGGTTAAATTATTTTATTTTAGGCTCTGAGATATTAGTGGGTTTTTAATTTGTTTTTCTTTATTATTATTTTATAATCTCATATCTAATCACTTTTGATATTTTCTCTAATTATTACATAATTGAAGATAACTTTAGTAACAACATAATGACCCTTGCAGCATTAAACATTAAGTAAAAACTCCTTGAGGAAAGATACGTGGTATTTAATTCAACATTGTATTCTCAGAGTCTACTTGTTGGCAAATACTACATACTCAATATTATTCTTTGAAAGAATTACTTTCTCTATTTCAATAACAGTTACCTTTTTTTTTAATTTCGAGATCATCTTACTAAAGGCTTTAACCATTTAAAGTTACAGCTATTTAGTTTGTGTGAACAGAGCTAGATCCTGGCTTGATATATATTTGACTTGATATACTGCCACGAATACTTCTTTTAAATGTGATGTAGCCATAAAATGAAGTAACCTCAAATGTAAGCGTTTTATTGGATATTCAAGCAGGCCCATAATATTGAAAACCGTTGCAAGTAAATATGTGACATCATTCATTTTAGTGACAAGTTTAATTGTAAATTACATTATTACATTATTACTAATGACTGTAGTTTCAAATATATTTATAATAAGTTTATAGAACTAAATGATCTGGAAGTAATGTCCTCTGAATA
>NW_006494610.1:8649645-8701843 GCF_000325575.1 Pteropus alecto
GGAAGAATGGATGGGTGAATAGATTTAAATATCAAAGTTTTGTTGTATATAGGAGAAAATAACATTTTTTTCATGTTCCCTATAGTCAAAATTTGTTCCATAGTGCTATTGTCAGAAAATAAAATGGCAAAGGAATGCTCATATCGGTATGTTCTCATTTTCTCGTGTTTGGTCAACTGGTTAAAGGTCTTTGCTAATTAAGTAAAAATCCGTATTATTTCATCCCAGTGCCTTTGATTTAAAGTCACACATAAAGCTATGTCAACATTACTGACACTAAATAAACAAACATCAATTAAAGAAGAAATGCAAAAGTATGTTTCTAAGGTACCTATGGATAAAAAAGCACTAACCAAGCAGTAGATGTCCCAAGACAGAATGTTTCAAGACCCACAACACCTGTCTCCGCAGTATTCTGTGAAAAGAACCAAGCAAACAAGCAAAGGTTTGTGTGGGTGGCCTCCTATTCACTGTTTATCCCCTTTGATTGAATGTCTTGCCGGTTCTGTTTCTGCCACCACTGGAAGAATAATGACCATGGGCCCTTGACCTCTGCAGTTTATATCTCAAACCTCCACTCTAGGTTTTAGTCAATTAAACCTAAATCTCACACTGCCTGATTGAGATTATTTTAATACTATCAAATAGAAATATAATAATGCCACCTTAGTACTCAGGTTCTTGGGTACAGCTCAGGTTACATACAGGTTTTTTCATATTAAAACTTTCCTAGTCATGTTGCTGCAGTATTTCAAGGGGCACAATTGGACCTATTGTATGTCCACAGCCTCATGTTAGCAGAAATGTGGTGCTTCACTCTGAAAAATGGCTATAATAGAGATAAGAAGTATGTTAGGGAAGCAATAAGTATTCATGTAGTCACAAAATTTTAATGAATAAACCGGAAAATAGTTGACCATCAGGGAAGATTCATAATCTTTTTAAAAAATTCATTTTTATGATTAGAAACATAAGCTGCTTGACCTTGGTCATAGTTTATTTTATTTAATAAAAATTAATTTATCTTAGGAAATAGTATTGCTGAATGAAATGTGGAATAAAAACACTAGTCTATTTTCATTTGCTAGGCATATATTTAACCACAAGATTATTTCATAGGAATTAAGACTTGTTTGAATAAAAGCTAAGTGGGTGTTATACAGCCTTTTATATTTTATACCTCTTCATTAAAATATTGTTCTCCAATATTTAAGTGAGTTTGTAACCCAATAATAGATGAGACATTCTTGAGAACAGATTATTTTAAAAATAAGTTGTGTTTGATACACTTACAAAGGGACTCCTAAACCAAAACATATGTGAAAGGTGTTCAAGATTTCTAAATTTCAATTCAGAAACATTTTCTGTGCCAGCCACTGAGCTAGAAGCTGAGCTATCATCACCAAATAAGGCCTGGTGCTTCGTCTCAGAGTGTAGCTTACCATCCAGTAGAAACTAGACTGTTAGCATCCCGTGGCAATACTAAGATGCTGAGTTTCAAAATGTGTGCCCCTTAAATGATTGTTAACAGAAAACACACGTGCACCTAAAATCACATCAGCGGTACATTTGATTTAAATCTCCCTCTTGGTTCTTTGTTTTCAACATACGAGATTAAGTTCATGCAGTCATATAGCAATGATTGAGAGGATTAATTGGTACCCTGACTTGGAGAAGCTCCTTAAGTATTTGTGAGCTTGCTGAATCCACCTGAGTCTTCATATAAATCTTTAGGATGAAGTTAGAAATGATAGATCAGAAGATCAGATATCCTTACAAAACAACCCCAAACTCTAAGACAGGCATGCCAAAACTTAGCAATACACTTGTTATAATCAACAAAGGAAGTGATTTCTAGTGGTAAAGGAAAAAAGGTATATAAATATGCATGTCTAAACATGCAAGTGGGATAAACCATTATAATGCCTCATTTGTGTAGTTAAAATAAATATACTTCTTTTCATATACATAAAAAAATGGGGAATTATCTTAAGTTTTCACCACTATTTATTTTTCTTGGATTTATGGTCTAAGAACTAAAGTGATGAATGCCTGTTTCAGGAAGTAGTTTTAGTCAAAAATTTCAAATGACGAAAGATGAAAGAGAAAAAATCCTAAAAAATCAAAAGCTGGTATAAAGTCTGAGTGCTGCAGTGAAGGGGACAAATAACTCTAAAGAAGGAGTCCAAAAGTCATCCTCTTTAGATACCATACAGTTCTACATGTCTAGGGTTCAGTTATATTCAAATTCAAGTTGGAATATAAAGATTTCTTTCCTCTCTAAACTAAGACTCCTAAAATAAATGGAAAAAGAAAATGGAGAGGCACTTCTAATTCATGCTTGTTCTATGGAAAATTGGACCCAGTCTGGGCTAAAATGCATTTCATCTAATTAAGTATTCCAGGGCTGTATGAGAGGCTGTAAAAAGGATGGTCTCTGATCTACACTTAGCAGCTTCATGAACTTAAATAGCTCAACCTGATGTAAATGAACATTCTTGGTTCTATTTATCTCAGGCTTTTTAAAAAGTTCCCATTCGTTTTGTGCACTCTCATTTGAGCATCTTTGATTTGCAAATACCAATGCCATGGTTTACTTTATTGTTTTCCTCGTCTGTAAAAATAGGGACCGAAATTCTTTCTCAGAAGTTCTGTGGTGTTAGAACTCGCAACATAAAACTCTAATCTCAAACTATGTTAAGAGCAGTACTCTCGTTTACTATTCATTACTCACAGAGGTTTTTCAGTTTGGAATATATCAGGACATCTACTTAACTAAACATTTTCCTCTGGGGTCTAGTGTAGGGTCATCAATTAAACCTTACAGGCAAACATCTTTGCTCTGTCATGATATAGATCAGTGGGTAACAAACTTGCTTGAACTTTAGTATTGTCAGGAAGATTTATTTAAAGTATGCATTCTTAACCCCCCTACCCCCAAAGAGATGGTGATCCAGTGGTTTACAGTGGGATCCCGAATACATAATGTTATAAGGCTCTTCTGAAAGCCTTTCTCATGCACACAGAAATTTAGGTGTCTAGGGTAGGGTAGCAGATGACCAATGGTGTTCTCAATGAGTTAGTGCTGTAAGTGTGGTTAAGTCTTTTACATGAATAAAAAAATAAGGCAAAATTAAAAAAATATAACACAACAAAACTCTCCATATCAGAGTTCAAAATCTGAATATTATCAAAGTTTTGGGGGAAAAGAAAAATTATTGAGCTGTTTAATTCAGTTTCTACTTTGTGAGCATAGAATATCTTAGGTCATATTTAGAAACATCAAATTTAATAATAAAATGTTAACAAGTATGTTATGCAACTAAGACACTGGTTAATGTCTAGCTGGTAAAAATGTTTGAGCTGATAAAAGTTCTTACTATGATTAGTTAGCAAAGAATTTTTAGTTCCTTTTTATGTTCTTCATACTGATTCTAATCTATAACTGATCTGATCAAAATATTTCCCTCACTATTATTGTCAGGTGGTCAGGGGTCAAGACAAGGGAAAAGCTAGAAAATAAATTTTCAATAGATTTAAATGCACATAAGTATATGATTTTAATTTTTATGACATGTTCTTGGATGGAGAGAGAATGCTTTGTGTCAGGCTTTTTAATTTTAATATATCTTAAGGCAAAAATTAATACACTTTAAATATTTTATCTAGCGATAAGCAATCCTGAAATGTCCTGGCTGATTTAACAATGAAACATGAAATTTAGCTGGGTTCTTCTTTTTTTTTTTTTTTGTTGGTCTTAGTATTTTCTTGCCTTTCCTTTCCTTTCTTTTAACTCCTGAATATTTATAGAATTATTATTTTGTGGAGTAATTTATTGGGTTTAAAAATATGGCACATGAGCATGTCATGAAAATTCAAATTCTCTTTCGTAAAGGACCCATGTCACTGACATCAAAGCCTGAATCATGTGAAGCATTTTTGTACTCTTCTTGGAAGAAAAGAATTTAACTCTAATATAAGGAAAACATATCAATATGTAAAAAAGACAAAAAGAAATAAAAATGGATTAAGTTCAGGAATTAAGTTAATGAAAGACAAAGTGGAGGTTAAGAGAGAATTTTTTTCTCTTTAACATATATTGATGATGAAATTTGTGGGGTTAGGGCCTCAGTGACTGCTTCTCTTGATCCCATTATTCAGTGGCATGTGGTTGTTAGAATGAAATAAGAGGGAGGAAGAGGGGAGGAAGGGGAGGATGGGCCCAATGTTGATTTTTGCTTCAAGCTGAATCTCCAGGGTTGTAATTTTCATTCCACAGCATAGGGGAGGCAAATGTAGTGACCGGTAAGGTTGATAACACCTTGAATTTCTGCCATACTTGAAGGATTGGTGGGGGTGAGACATTCTCTTGGTCTTTCCATTAGGGACCATAGGACTAGATAACGGATCAAGTCCATTTTCTTTTCATTTCTAGCTCCTTCATCCGTAGAGACATGTAAGTAGATGGGTTTTACTCAGTAACAGAAGTGTCAGTAAGGTAGTAAGATAATGTTTACAAAATTTTTTTCTAGAAAAGGATTTATATCCCCAATGCTCCTTTGGTTATAATCCTTACAATCTAAGCCTGAAGTACACAGTTTTTATCAGCATAAATTCCTTTTCTGACCTACTTTTTTCAACCATTGCAGGATTTTGTGTCCTTTGAAAATCTCTCATTGGAGTGTCACCATTATTTTGAATGCTGTGCAAAATGGCAGTGCCAGCATCTCACTGCTTTTGCTAATCTTTGTTCTTTCCAAATTATCATTATGTTAATTCACGATTAACTCTCATTCATGTTCCTTTTTTGTTTGAGTGTGTTTTATTATTTATCAGAAGCAGACATGCTTTCTCTGCTATACATAGGAGAGAATAGATCAAAAACAGTAAATGTCCAAAACTGAAGCCTTAAATGGTCATTTTTTAAGTTCGAATTGTCTGTCAAATCCATTGTTATCCTGAAACATTTATGAAATTGGAAGAACAGTGAATTTTTAACTGCATATTGATAGAGTCCTTCAAGAAATAATAATAATAATTTTAAAACTAAAAAAGTAACACTATTTAATTGAAAATTCTTTTGCTAATTTATGAAATACTATTTATGAATAATTGTTATCAGAATGCAATTAATAACTGTGATATCAGAATACATTTAATCCAAATACTTCCCCCCACACAACCCCAGTTTAAGAAGCAAGAAATAAATTCATAAATGCTTATCTTTTCTATAAATACATGATAATGAGACTGCTAAATACATGCCAAGCCTAGTTAAAACATAACATGAGTGACTGAGAAAAGTTTATTTTTTAAAAGAGCTTCATGGCGAAATGAAATCTAAACACAAGGAAAAAAGTTATCTCCCCAGTTCAGACTGGTGTTACCACTGAATATTTCAAAGAAGGTAAACTGTTAACATTATAATCTCTTTTTATCACTGTCAGTTCCCTTGAGTGTGCATAGTGTTGATTCTACTGTAATAATCCAGGCTGGTAAATAAGATCAAGGACTTTGGAGTCACACTGCCCAGGGAGCCGGGCCTGATTGTAGATGCTGGTAGATGCTATGAATGTGGGCATATTATTTAAATATTTCTGCTGTAGTTTTCTCAACCACATAAAGGTAAAAAGAATTCAAAGACAGTCTCCGTTCATGCCAGTTGTCCTGCAGTAATCATTACTAGTTCCCCCGTTCCCACTCAAAAATGTCCCATTTTAGATGATAAATTATAGAATCTCTTTTCTGATATGGCTGTTGTGAAGATTAAATAAACTGATCCATAATTATGTAAAGGGCTTAGAAAATGTTACTTATAAATATAAGATTATTATTTTTCTTGTCTATTATAAAGCCAATGCAAAGAAACAAAATTGACAAGGAAGACAGAAGAAAGCTGTATATATGACCTTTGTAGTAACATAATAGTCAGTAGAGTAGCATGGCGTCCTAAATACTCTCAAATTGTTTTAAAAAATATAGTTCTGTCTTGTCTTATATCTAAATACCAAAACAATCTTGTTCTATCAGTGTGTCCACATTTCAAATTTCGAACTACTAGAATAATAAAATGCAAAAATAGAAAATAATATTGGTAGAAAACACATAAGAAAGTTATTCTTGGTGTTTCAAGCAGATATTATTTTAGACAAATAATAGGTTCTATATTAGCCATAATTAGCCATAAGCATCAATACTGTACTGTTATTAAAGTATTGAAAAAACCCAGGTGACTCTTTTCCACCTTAGTCAACTTAGCCATACCCAGGAACCTCGGTCTCACCAAGAGGTTCCTTTATGGCCCAGCAGGAGGGTCCTCAGAACTGGACTCTGGCTTATGGCTGTGACCTTTCTAATGGGAGGTACCTGTGCCATTCCTTTAATAGCCCACCCAAGTGTATAGCATGGGAAAGTTGTTCTAAAGCATGATCAGGTAAAGGAGCACTTAATCTCCCCTCTCCGTGTAAATTAAGCTGCCTTCTTGTGTAAGTTCATGTAGAATATACTCTAAAGGTCACTTCAAGCAAAGAAAGACAGGTGGAAACCCGTGGAAAGGCTTTCTGTCATTTTCTTTGACAGCATTTTTGGGAGAACACATGATTTTCCAGAATTTAAAGAATAATGTTATCAATAACCTCACTTAAAATACATAATCTATTTTTTTCAGGATCATTTTGATGTCTAATTTATAATTATACTAAGAGCAAAATCATATTTAATTACTTAATAACCTGAGTTTTCATTATGGAGATTATGACAATGAAATTATTTCATTTTCCTAGAAAGGATGTCAGAACAGGATCTCATTTTCTTTTGAAGAGATTTGTGAATAACAAGTGACACGAGCTACTGTTTCAAAGGAGATAGACATGCATTTCTAACCAGCGGCATTGATAAGGTCAGGGTTTGAGATGCACACGTAACAATAATGCAACAATAATGCGAGGAGTGGGCATATAAGAGTACCTTGACTTTCCACAAGAATTGTTCTCAGAGATTCAACTAGCAGATACAATGAAAGGGTTCTTTTGCTTCCAACAAATCGTGTCTGAGTCATGTTGTAGTGCCAGAGTGATGATGAAATGCTTCATCTCTAGCATCCTTCTATGAGTGTGTTTTCATTAGCAACCTGAATAGCTGCATAAGAATGGCAAGCACAAACAGGCATTTAGAGAAGACAAAGGTTTCAGAAATGTGGAAAACCTCCAAAACAAACAAAAACTATTAATGATTTTCACCTTTAAATCATGTTTTTATCATATTAAAAGGAATATTTTCCCAGGTGTAATTTCTGATGTGTAAATTACAGCTAAAATTAACAGTCTCTCTTTTCATGAATGTGTACCACATTTTAGACACATTTCAATTTGTTTTACTAGTAGGAGATTATAGTAATTTTTTTTTTTAATTGATTGGCATCCTTTGTGGCCATTTTGAATTTTGACTGCCTGATCACTACATGTTCTGATACCATTAACCATAAAAGTGCATTTTCCCGAACCTCCTGCTTCATGAGACCTTCTCAGATAAATCTAGTATCTGCTTATTTTTCGCCTCTCTGAACTCAGAGTGATTATTGTCAGTGACACCTATATATGGTGGGCTGAATAATAGCTTCTGAAAGTAGCCATTGTAGGAAAATACCATAACGTGTTTATCCATTCTCTTGTTAATAAATATCTGTGTCATCTCTAGTTTGGGACTTCATGAATAAAGCCGCTATGACTATTCTTGTACATATTTTTGGTAAGTACTTAGGAATTGAGTTGTTGGGTAACATAGTATGCGTATGTGCAAGCTGAGCAGATAAAACCAAATTATTTTCTAAAGTGGTTATACAAATTTATTTTTCTTCCAGCAGTATATGAAATTTTCATTTGTTCTATATCTTTGCCAAATATTGGAAATAACCATATTTTAAAAAAATGTTAAAACAAAAAATTTAGCCAATTTGGTGGCTATACAGTGGTATCTCATTGTAGTTTAATTTGTATTCTCTGGATTACTAATGATTTTGAACACTTTTTAAAATGTTTCTTGGTCCCGTGCATATCTTCTATGACAGTTTTTTCAAAACACTGCCCATTTTATTTTAGTTTATATTTTCCTTACTGATTTCTAGTTCTTTATACATTCTGGATATCAGTCCTGTAGAGGTTATATGAGTTTACAAATCTCCCATTATTGACTTTTTTTTTTTGCACGATTAATGATGATGTATAAGTGGAAATTTCAAATTTTAGCGTATTCCAGTTCATTATTCTTTTCTTTATGGTTTATATTTTCCCCCTATTTAAGAAATCTTTACTTATCCTGAGGCCATAAAGATAGTCTCCTGTATCATTCTCTATGGGATTTATTGTATAACTTTTCTATCTCTGATAGACCTGCCTGCTGGAAACAACATACAGCTTTGTATTTGTGCAAACTGAGATTAAAAGTATCTATTACTCTGTACCCTCACCTATAGTGTTTATTTTCATTTTCTTTGCAAAACTATATTCTGTAACGCCCCACTTTAAGAAAATGTATTTTTATGAAAGTAACCTTTTTATTATACATGAAGTAAAGATCATAATAAATGTAATAGATAGCCTATATGTTTTAAAAAATATATTATGGCTTTAAAATCAGGGAAAAGTATTTTGTCAGCAGTGGTAACTTTTCTTTTTAGTATCTATTCAGAAAAGCATCAAAATCTCTTTTATCACCACCGTTGCTAAAACTTAGTCTCGGTATATTTATACTTTGGTTTGAAATTTTAGGTGGAAAAACTGTTTATAAATTATATAAAATGAAGGCTGAATAAATATTCTTGTGTTATTTTTCATGCAGAACAGTAACTGTAGAAGATTAAGCAATTATCCACTCATGGTAGAATTGAGTAGACATACTTAAGGCTAAATTTAGAAACTTAGTTGCAAATTTTGTTTTGTATGACATTCAAAAGCTGGATTAAAAAGGCAGTAAAATCTCTTACATTAAGATACATGTGTTGGCGTGAAACATGATAAGGGGAAGTGTGCTGAAGTGGGTTTGTGAGTGATCTTATAATCTCCCCATGTAAAAGACTCTGTTCAGTTTCGAGAGAGGGATTCTAGAGTTAGAAAAAGACAGAATTCCTTGATCTAGATTCTATAAGGAAATTATCATAAATAGACCCATCGTAGATTGAAAAATGAAAGAGAACATGATGAAAATGACTATGTTCTATAAAATACATAGGCTGCATAAATTATCTGTAAGAAAGAAACTGAATTAAAACTAGATAAAGGAAAGGCTGATAAAGAATGTTAGATTTGAAGAAAATTTTAGACTTGAATTATTTTGCCTATGTTTTTTACACATACTTAACAGAGGAATCGAGAGAGTAGAAATCCTTTGAAAAATAAAAACATTAAAACCTATAAAAGGATGGGACTAAGAAGTTGTTTTATATAAAGAGGCTGTATTTTTTTTTTTTTCCCAAGAGAAGTATTAGCAATGCCCTGTAACTTGCCTTTTAGTGCTATTCTATATCTAGAGCATGGAGATATGAGGATAGTAAAATTATCATCTAATAAATAATCATTTTTAATTGCTTAATTTAACACACTAGTGTGTACTCAATAGGGAAGGGGATTATTTATTATTGCACTTTTTATAGGTGGAAGATTTTAATCAAGAGTATACAGTACTTTCCTAATGTCAAAAATTAGAGTTTCAAGTTCAGTTATGAAACTGAAAAAGGGTCATGGTTCTAGTCTAAATCCAAAATAAAATGTTGCTTGAAACAATTTTTTGGATATTTTCCCTGAACTTTAGTTGTTTCTATTAAATTTTATTCTAAGTATTAAATCAGAGCAAGCTAGAAATACACAAATTGAAATTTAGTTAGGTACACATGCTTTACCATTATTCAGAAATTATATAACTACTTCACAGACACTCAGATTAGGTACATGTGTAGTAATGGGAATAATATCAGGAAAGAAGAAGGCATATTATAGAAAATTTTGGAAGAATTCAGTTTATGTTGGGGTAGGGGTTAAGGGTAGTTTTGTAAAAGTCTAAAGTTGGAAAAAACAATTCTAGAAAAGATTCTATTAATTATTTTAATTCAACCCTTTTATTTACAGACATAAAAATTGAGACTGAGATGATATGCCCAAGAGTTAAAAACTGTTTATAAGAACAAGACTGTTGCTGTATGTCTGCAACTGACTCTGTCTATAAGTGCTTTTCACAATGTCACCTTGCTTTTTGTAGCCACAGAGGCTCACGTGCCTGCTGCTTCAGTAAACCCGTATGGATTACTCAGTATTGGAAGCCTTCTTGACTAATTACATTGTTGACTCATTGTTTATCTAAAAGGTTTCATGAGCAAAATGAGAATGCCAAGTGAAGTTGCTCTTATTACTTTTGGAAAAGGAAAAAATCTAGTCTCTTCTCCTCCTCTACCCCTTACCCAAATTGGGTTAAAATTGAAGTTGAAATTTGAAGGCCTTTTCCATCAATTTAAACAATTATCTTTGAACAAGTATTTCTAAAGTGTCCTGGAAGTTTATAGAATAAATAATATATTTTTAAAGAAGTGCCTAGACTTGTAGAACAAATGAGTCTGTCTAGGCCTAATATGTAAGAATGGATGTGCGCTCAAGTGTTACAATGAAAAGAGCTTTAAAGTAAAGCTTTCCTAGATTCTGGATTCTCGTCTTGATTGTACCACTCCCTAGCTGTCATTGATCAACACATATTTACTTCCTCTAAGCATAATTTCTTTATGTATAAAACATGAAATACAAATATAAACCTCATGGTACAAAGATTATATGTATGTAATTAAAACATATCTCAGTGCCAGTAAAATAGTATGTTACTAATAAAGTCATTATTCTCACTTCTCTCAGGAGAAAGTGAAAATTGAGAAAGATTTTACAGAAATTACAGTATTGCTTAAAAATTAAAAACAGAAAAATTAGTATGAACATAGCTGAGAAGCATGAGGCAGTGAGATATGTTTTAGACCTTCCAGGAAGCTTTACTGCAGGAGCATAAAGATCAGGGAGGAAATACCAGGTGTTGGGGCTGAGGAAATAAGCAAAGGTCAAGTCACGAAGGCCTTGCTTAGCACACTTGTAGGCGTGGAGTTTTCCTTTTAGTGGGGACATTTATAACCTGAGTGTGTGGACCTGACCTCATTGAATATGGAGGGATACACAAATGAATTCTAGAGTATCAGTGACACCCTGAAGTTGCATGAACATTTTATGACTATGATTATATGTGAAATTTTTGAGAAAAAGAAAGGCCATAACATTTACTAGATTCTTAAAGTGCCCACAGCTTCTAACAAGCACAGAACTATCAGTTTAGGAAATAGGAAGTCACTGAATAGATTTTAAAATGGGACAGAAATGCTGTGTTAAAAAGACATAGTCATGCTTTGCTTTCTGATGGGAGTTAACTCAGGTAGAAGCATAACACTGATGTGAGAATTCCGTTTGACTTGTAGGGTAGAGTCAGAATCTTTGTATCTCCAGCTCCCAGCACACAGACTGCCCTATAGTGCCCGTTTTCTCAACATTCAATAAGTGTTTAAACAAAGGATAAGACTGAAGGTGGGAAAAGCAGTTATTCATCTCATGAAAGTATTCAGTCAGAGATGACATGACAAGTGTATAGAATTAAAGAGTAATAAGTTGGATGGAGAGGAAATGACATTTCAGAGATAATTTAGAGGTAAATCAGCAAGACGCAGCAACTGACTGGCTGGATGTGAGGGAGTAATTGAGAATGATTTTCTGTTTTATAGATTCAATGATGGATGCCAGTGCCATTCTCTGCCTCACTTTAAAAGCAGTTATACTGCCTTGCATTATATTACCATGAACAAACTATATCTCCCCTTGAAGACTGCAGGTTTATAGAAGACATTTTTTATTGTTTAATTTCTATGGTATTCTCAAGAGCAGTTAAATTAGTGATATCTGGCTAAGAAGTACTCAGAAAATATATGCCACAGAGGGTATAGTCAAAATTCTAGTGTCTTCAAGAATGATTATGTTTTGTCTCCATTTTCTAACTTCCTGACAGTTTCTGCTTCACAATAGTTTTCAGTTTGTGTGAAAGAACAGTAGAGATCTAGGAACCTCTCATAGACTGGAAATTTAAAAACAGATGGATGCGTCTGAACATTGTAAACAGTGAAGGGGGAGAAGATTGACAGACAGGGTTTGGGAGCTCCTACTGGAAACTCAACAAGAGCAGATTCTCACTGCTCTGCTTTACGTTTTGAGTTTCTGGATTTATTTAGGAAGTTCTGGTCCTCAAACAGATAGAGAATGAAATTCTGATAAAGAAAGATGTTTTCACAAAACAGATATAGAGATTTAGAGGAATATCTCCATGATGGCTGTGTTATATATTTTGAATATCACTGCAACGACGTATTAGCGCATTGCATGCATTTCCTCAAACAGACAAGGTCCATTGATAATTGGGTGCAGTTCAAAGAGTAGTTCCCTGACAGTGTACAAAGATAGTGTGGTGTATTGGAAAGGACAGTGGGTTCTAGAGCCAGAAAAACCTAATTTCAGTTTTCTCCCATTGGTAATTTTTATTGTATGACCTTGAGGAAGATATCTGACCTCTCTGAGGAATATTACCATTATTCCTTGAAAATAATAATAATGGTAACAACTAATATATTCCGAGTAATATAATATGCTGTAACTGCTCTGATTTAATTTATTAACTTAGTTTATCCTAACAACAAATCCATGAGACAGATGATATTATCCCCATTTTACAGAATAATAAACCAAGGCTCCAAAGAATTAAGTAACACTGCTAGATAACACAAGGAGTAAGTGGCAAGTAGGGTGCTTACCTAGCTCTCTGGCCCCAGGACCCACTGTGAACCACTGCAGACCTTGTAGGACTATAATGAGGACAAATTATTATTTTCATAAAATTTAGAAAGTAATATTGGACAAATATTTAATTCAGTATCATCATTAGTAATATTAACATGACAGTCTGTCAGATAGGCTTTTGCAGGGCGAACTGTTGGATCTTTGTACAATTTATAATGTTGTGTTTTTTAAAGAAAAAGTCATTTCGAACTTCAAATAATTGACTTGCTCATGAAATTTTAGATCATATTTAAATATTAATTAGGGATCACCTGTACCAAAAATTGAAGAGAAAGATTTTCTACGCAAGTGTTAAAGCTGTGTATAGGGTGTCAGTCTCCCTTCCCTGTCTCCATCTCACACATTTTTGAGACTCTTCCCAAATTATTTGTGGAAAGAGAAGAATCATGCAAAAGTATAAGTTATATTTTATTTTAACAAAATGTTGTAAAGAAAAACAAGTTCATCTTTTGTAGAATCTTTAAATTTTTTGTCAAATAAAAACCATTGTGAAAACTAACACATTAATGGATATATTCCCAAAACAATTCTAGTCAAATATTGATATTCATTCTACCCCATCAAGCATAATATTTAAAATAAATTTGAGCCTGAAAACCAGAAATAACATTAAGACCTAGATGATAACAAAATAGGGCAATGACACAAAGAATACTATGGAGGGGCTTCCTGAGATGAGGTGGACGAAGATATCCTGGACTGGGTGCCAGCTGGGATCTGAATTGGAAGACGGAGGCGACCTCAGTTAACCTCCGGGCGCCCGCCCTGGTACCACAGCAGGTTTGCTGCGTTCAACGGACAAATCTGAGAAGACCCTTTGAGTAAATGTTTCTGGAAGGAACTATTGTTATTCTTAGGAATTTTTATTTTTTTTATAAGAAATTGACATATTTCTTACGTGTGTTAAAATTTGAAAATCAATGCTATACTCAGAAAAAAGTGAAGGAGACCAAGTCCTCCAGCTGGGTGTGTTCTCATATTCCACAAACGGCTGGGGAAGCATGGACTTCGGGTCGCACAGACTTCACATTCAAAACTTCAGCAAGTTACCCAAGATTCATCTGCAGTTTTTCATATTTTTATAGCAGAAAACAATAGGATTTAGTTACTAGGATCGTTGTGTAGATTAAATGAAACAGTGTAAACTTTTCTTAGTAAGTTGATAAGCACTTTATAGTCTCAGTACCTATTAGAAAGTGTTGTGTTAACTTAAGAAAGGCAGAAAAGCTTAAAAGTTGTATTTTTTAGCATTTTATTTTATTTTGTTATTAGTTTCAAGTATACAGTACATTGGTTAGACATTTATATAGTTTATGAAAGGATCCCCCCGATTACTTTATCAGCTCTCTGGCTCTACACATAGCCATGAAAGGTTGTATTTTAAAAAGATTTTTTTTTAATTTTTATTTGAATTAGAAAATTATTTTTCCAGCATTTTGAAATATAACTATTTTTATTGTTACACAGGTTGCACTTCAATAGAAATTAGATGTTAATTCAACAGACTTTATTTAGCATGATTAGCTCAGAAAGCAGCTGCAAAGTTAAGCCCTAAAGCTATGACAGTGCACAGATATCCTGTTTAAAACTGAAACTCTCATCTTGGCGTGGAGACTAACAGTTGTGAATGATAGCTACTATGCTCCAGGTGCCCTCACTTACTTTTTCTTTAATTAGCACAATTGTCTTTTGAGATAGGAGTTATTTCCGTCATTCAGGTAGGGGCACTTAGGCACTAATAATTTAAATAACTTGCCTAAAGCAACATAGCTGGTCAGATGCATTGCCCAGATTTGAGCGTGTAAATCTATCTTCAAAGGCCAGACTTTATTCCAGGAAAAATTAAGTTAAAAAACAACAAAGTTTCATTTAATTATCTTTATGTCTTATAATAAAATGATTTTTTAGCATTGAATTGTACTAACTTGAATTAATTTTCTACTTGAATAGTAAAAGAAAATCTTGGTTATTTTTACATTTATTATTATGATTAATACGGCTTGCAAAGTTATAAAATTAGGGAAGTACAACTTGCATATCTCTTTAATGAAGAGAAACCAAAGGCAAATACCTAACTAGAAACCTGTTTATCCACTCTCCTGGTTTTATGGCATAAAGTGGTTGGTTTGATTTAATCTTGCTAAGTCATTGGCAATGTGTAATGTGGAATCGCTCCAAAAACACCATCCTAACTACCTACACCTGTCGTTTTGCCTAATAAAATATGTTTTGCTTTTTGAGATTCTGGGATAAAAAATAGCTATAAATCAGTGGAATAAAACGTCTCTCCCTGTTAAAAAGGCAACTGGGAGCTGTTAATAAGTCAGACTTTGGTTTCTAATAGCTTGTCACTTTCTCTTTTAAGTGTGCCTTATTTCACCAAAAATTTTTACTTTTACTCTGAAAATTAAAGAGACAGTCTTGGCTAATGCTTACCTCATTGAGGCAACAGCATTGTGTAAAATAAATAAGCTTTGAGTTCATATTCTGTTATCCTCCCTGAAGAAATTCAGGAATGATAAATATTGTTTCTAGAACAAAAGCAGAAAAGTGAAACACCGATCTCTTTCGAAAGACTGAATGATGTTGCAGCCACTCCATCTCAAAATGCCATGATGCAAAATTTGGACACAAATGGTTTCTCATTTGTGGATTAAGAAAAGAGAAATGTCTTGCATATACATTGAAAGCCGTTGTATATATGATTAGACTTGGGCCTTTTAAAGCTGCAGGAAACATGGTCTGATCCTTTGTGCTTCTCTTGAAAAGAATCAAAGGGTTGCTCTATTGCTATGTGAAGGCACACTCCCAGTGACTCTTTAAATCTCCTCTCCAGCAGCTGAGCACTGCAGAGTCACTGACCTTGTATTCTAGACAGTGTCAGGAGAGAGAGAGACAAGAAAAAAGGAAGAAAAGGGGGCTGCTGCATTGAATGACTGATGAATGTGTTTAAAGTGAAATGAGCATGTCTCCACTCTCCTCTACATTTCCCCAAACTTGTTTCTTTGTTTTGAAGCCAAATGCAATAACTAGGCTAAACAATGAGTCATGTTGAATTAAATAATGTTTAGATAAAATAGCTGTCTCCTTAGGAAAACATCATATTTCTTTGTTCATAAAGTCTGGTTCTTTAAATTTGAGATATTATGGCGTATAGTTTATTATATTTTTCCTGCGTGCAAATGAAAATGGATTTAAGAATGTATCAAGCGAAAGCTGAGTTCAAGAATTTCAGTTAGTGGGGGAATCTGAGTTGTTAAATTCCAAATAGTCTGTCTTACTGAAAGTTGTGGGTGGTCTTCCATCATTCTGAAAGTATCTAGTAATCAAAAAATTTTGGCAATATATAGCTGTTTTCCAGTTAGTGATAATTGGTATTTCTTTCCTTGCCTATCTAGTTAAACATTTTGTTAGGTACAGTGCAGCCAGACTCCTGTCTTAGAATATATTTAATTCATCAAGACCTGCGGAGAAAGTTTGCACTACCTGATTGTTGATTGAAGAGTAATTATAATTCTTTAAACTGAGAGAACATTGAATTAGCCATCAATATTATCAGACTCAATTTTTAATTGAACATATTCTAAAGGAGAATGTTACCAAGTTGAATTTTTTCCAAGACTTTCTTCTATGTATTCCTATGTATTTCTATGCAGATAGCTTATAGTTTAGTTATAGAAATAGTTTTATCCCACTTTAGTAACAATATTGTGTCATAAAATAATCTCACTCTTGAGAACTCTTCATTAGCAGAATTAACTTTCTAACAAACTTGTAAGTGATTATGTCTTACACTTTCTCAGATTTTTTCATTGGCATTTCAAACAATTTTGGAAAAATTTAATTACTTTGGTTTGATACACAAGGAGTTTGCATCTTTTCATGTTGCCTATGTGACATGCAGGAAGTTAACATTTTTGCATGTTGGTTGAGTCCTTGCTTCTGCTTAGAAAAGACATCCAAATCTTTTTTATCAACCCCAAAACTAATCATCCTTGACTTTTCCACATCGAGGTCTCTGCACAAGCTCTTTCCACTCCTTGGAAAATGCTTATCTTTTCATTAACTCATATTTATCCTTTGGGTCACAGCTTATATGACACTTCTCCATAGAAGCTTTTTCTGACCCCCAATGTAAAGCAGCTTCCCTTGATTTAAACACTTATTCTGTCTTTTACCATACTTCATTCATTTATTACTGTGATTATTAGTTTAATAGGTAGAGTGGCTCAACTAATATTTGTTGGATAAGAAATAAGGTCAAGCACTACCTTCTATTTAAGATTTCCCTGTTATTCCCAGGAACACTTAATCTTTCTTCCTCAGTGCTTCCTTAATTCTTTGAGTCATCTTCTTGTACTGGAATTGTTTGTGTACCTCCATTCTAGACTTCATTTTGAAGTGAGAGACCAAGTATTTTCACCTTTATACCTGGATCATATTCTATTTTTGAATGATAGAATAAATATATACCTCAAATAATATTTTAATTTTTTGTAGAGCCTGCTACATTATAGAAAATGTAAGCTTTATGTCATAGAGAACTATGGCGTGAGGAATCAAAGAATTTTTATGTTCTCTGGAGAAGAAATGGGACAAGAGACTTCACTCAGCACATAGAATCTTCTGCTGCTCTTCTTGGCTGTAACCAAGCATGCTGAGAAGTTCCCACTGGAAACCACAATGTATCCAAAAGAAGTTTTATTGAAAACATGGAAAACCAACAAATGATGCAAATTGTGTGATAGACAAGTGTTAAATGCTGCTGTAAGAATCTTTCCATACGATGGTTTAGTGTGCTCACTTTGGAGATCGGAGTGAGAGAGTGGGTCTATTGTTCTCCGTACTCTAGGATTTTGCTGGCATGTCAGCTCCTCACCCTTGCCCACTGCACACTGTTGGTCTGTGATATTATCTCCCTGTCTTTAAATTTCTATGTCTCACCATCCAAGTTCTTTTAGTATTAATATTTTAAATTATTTCCTCCTAGCTTTTTTTGTGAATATTTTTTTTACAACTGCTTTCATAATGAATATAGTCTGTTTCTAAAACTTAACAGCCTGAGAAAATTGTTCATATCTTTAAATCTCTACATAATCAAATATAAGACAGCATACTATTATATTTAATAGAGATACACTAATGTATACCATTCTTCAGCTCCAATTGTTATTATATCCCCCTTCTTCTTTTTCTTCTTCTTCTTTTTTTTTTTTGCCTTTCTGTTATTATCATTTCTGCTTTTGTTTTGCTAATCACCTTAGACCTACTATTCTCACCTTGGACCCACTGTTTTTGAACATCTTGCCCCAAAGCAGCTTTTCCAGAAGTGTCAAGAGCTCTAGAAAGGAGGCGTTAGATGAAGTGTTGCTTCCTTTACAAGTTTATCTCCCTTGTTTGTGTCTCAAGTGGACACTGAGACTGAGGACTTCCTGACAGTAAGAAAGCTCCCATGCTGTCCCCTACAGGTTAGCAGTGAGTTCAGATTTGGTTCTGCTTTCCAGAATTTACTTCCTTCTTGTTCGGAGTCTCTCAAGACATCTTAGCTGTTCCCTAATTGTATGATCTCCATAAAGAATCCAGCGACCACTCCCCATACAAGGAGCCAAAGATTGACATTTAAAGTCTTTAAAGTCTGCTTTCATGTCTCCCAAGTGAGTTTAGAGGAAGGGAAGTCAGAATTTATAATTTTCCAGTTTAATCAAACCACACAACACAAATAGAATATGTTTAGGTATGGGGAAAGAAAGCCTTGGTTTTTGAGTTAGCTTCATTTTTCCAGAAAAGACACAGTTATAATACTGTGGTCATTTTTTTAAGATAGGTTTTTAAACTGACCCTTTCTTCCTATCAGATTTATAGTAACATGAAGGATTATATTAGCTTTACCGATATTCCGTAACAATAGATAGTTCTTACAAACTGTGAAAAAGTAATTATTTTCATGTACATTTTTATTGATGCAGGGAACATTAGAGATCATTCTGGTTAATAAATAATCTCATTCTTTTGTTTTGTAGATGTAAGACTTAAAGTAGGGGGAGGGAGAGGAGGAGAGAGTGACTGAGGGATTGCAGACCTGAAACCTAACCTCCTCCAGAGGATGAAGGAAGTCTTTGTGAAGCAGTTCCATTTAAATTACATTGAAGCTACTGCTTGAGTTATGAATAGGAGTTAGAAAAAAGTAGGAAGAATCCTATCAGCAGGAGGAATAACGTGTACAAAGGCCTTGAGACAGAAAGGAAGAAGGCAAGTCTGAGGATGTGAAAAAATCAGAAGGGCAAGAATACAAAGAAAACAGGCAGATACAGGAATGACGATTGAGATTTTCCAGTGAGGTAATCTTGAACCAGATAATGGCAGGCCTTAAAGGCCATGTTAAGAACTTTGGATTTTGTTCTAAAAGTAATGGAAGGCCATTCAAGACAAGATGAGGGAGCTTAAAAATAGAGTGACCGTATAATTTAACATCCAAACCATAAATCTTTTGAGAGCAAAGGTGGCACTATTTGCTGGGAAAATGGCTGCAAACTGATCTGTTTGGGACAAATCGGGATGAGAATCATCCTTCTTAAAAGCTCCTGCATATAGGCTAATTTTTTTCTCTGATGCAACTCCTGAGAGACACGTTCTGTATTCACCGTTGCCCTTTCCTGGCCAGGCTCACTGAATAGAAATGTTTCCCTTATTCTTCCTTTCATTCATTTTGTTTCCACTCAGCTAAATGATGCCCATTCATCAAAATACATAGAAAAGTGGAACTTTTTACCTTCTACATGAAGCTCTGTCTGGCTTTTCAATCTTACATCCACGTAGCCTTTCTCAGACTTGTGATGGTTTAGCGAAAGCAGCATCCCTGAGAATTTTGTCATTCTCAAGTTGTTGGAGTGTAGTCTCCCCATGCCCCACTTTGCTCCCCAAACTGACAAAGAGAGGCTGAGGCATTTTTTACACTACACTTGATACTACACAGACTCATGTGCAAGGAAATAACATGATAGAAAAACAACATGTAAGTGTTGAAGTTGTCTGTCTGATTTGAAAAACAAGAGGATATCTGATTAAGTTCACAGATTAAGCAGTCCACCTTGCTTTGAATTCTGGCTGTAGTCTCTTCTACTCATTACTATGTGACCTTGGTTGTATTGCTCATATTAACTGAATTTTAGTTTCATTATGTGTGGAAAAGGAATAATGTTAAGGCCTAACACAAAGGCTTTGAATGCAAATTAAATGAAATTTTATAAAGCACCTAGAACAATTATTCCTACTGGTAACCCACAATTGGTAGCTAATCTAGAACTACTATTCTTGAGCAAATGTGGTTTTAACAGTATGCCTTGTGGTCTCTCTTTGACTTAAAGAATAGGAGCTGTTGTTTCAGTCTCCTAAAGTTTTACCCTCTTGTCTTTATCTGCATTTTTGTCCTAAAGGGACAGGTGAAGTTCAATTTCCAACACTTTCAAAATAGTGAGCCTCAGGGGGAGGATGGGTCATTTAAGCCTACTCCACTTAAAATTCTCCAGAGATAAGACATTTGGGGGAAGAAATTATTCTGTGGATAGCAATATCTCTAAATAAAAGCTATCCTAAGGATTTATTTTGAAATTTGTAGATGCACATTCTGCCTGAGGGAGAGCTGAGATTTAAGTTGAGAACTTCACGGTGGGCTAGGCAAACAGAGTACAGTTATCGACACACAGTGATGGGTTTTTCAGCCAAAGACAGAGCACATATATCACCATCTTCCCATAAGATTATAATGGATTATAAGCAAAAAGTTTGCAATGTTGAAAGAAAAAGCTGGACTCAACTACAGTATTGAATTTTCTGCTACCTCGGAGTGTTTTAAAGACAAGGAAGCTCAACATGTTGTCTACCCACTTTGCTGGCAGCTGGGGCAATGAGTTGTCTAAGGAGGGAGAGGAGTAGGCTGGGGAGAAGAGAGCCTGGGAGCCAGCTCCTGCGTGCACAGACGCACATCATGCACACACACACTCGTGCACAAACTCACTTTCCTGTTATTCTCATTTCAAGCTTTATCTCTCTAGGTCTCTTTTGATCTCTACTCTCTTTCTCCTCTCTCTCTCTTTCTTTCTCTCTCTCTCTCTCTCTCTCTCTCAATCTCTCTCTCTCTCAATCTCTCTCTCTCTTTCTCTGTCCCTCTAACTGACATCTACTCTCCTTCCTAGGGCACATCCCTCTGTGGCTCTCTCTCCTCTTGCACCCACGGTGCTTGTACTTGGACTTGGACCACTTTTACTGTACCTTTTCTGTTTTGATTCACAAATACTATTGTGTCACATTTGCCTACAGTAATGTGCTATACAGATTTGTAACCTAGGAGCAACGGGCTATACCATGTAGCTAATATGTGAGGTAGGCTGTACCACCTAGGTTTGTGTAAGTGCACTCTATGAAGTTTGCGCAATGACAAAATCTCCTAAAGACTCATTTTTCAGAACATATCTCCATCGTTAAGTGATGCATGGCTAACATGTCAGTTAAGATTTGGAATTATCATAAGGTCACGGTATCTTTATATGCCCTTTTATTTGGGCAAAGTGTCTAGCCTGCTGTGATAAGAGTTCAATAAATATGTATTTGAATGTATAAATTAATAGCACACCATCAACTTTAAATATAATTAATAAGTAACCCTTATATATGCTTCTAATAGAGAGACCTCTGGGAGTTGATTGTAATCTTTTGTCTATTTTTGAAATTTATAAAAGACCAAAGATAACAGTATTCTGAGTAAATGAGTTCCCCTTTTTAGAAGTTTAACAGATATATGTTATTCATAAAAGAAAACCCCAGACTCTCCACACTCCTCCAACAAAATCATATTTATGGGCATATGAATGAGTTCTTATTGACTTAAGTGTTAGTTTTTAATGTGGTTAGGGATAGAGTGTTATTTACAGACAGAATGTATTACTGCATATTAAACTATGTTGTAATTGCTACAACAATATATTGACTATATTCAGGTGGACCCAAAGCTTATATTGCTAGAGTTTACATTCGGGGGGAATGTTTTGTTCTCCCAGCCTTGGTTAAATTCTCAAGACTCACAATAGTTTATATTACAAAGAAAGGTCCATGTCAATCCATGAATTTCAGGTAAGCATATTGTGCTACAAGGAATATTCTCAGGGAATATTGGCATGGAAAGCATTACAGTAAAATTTTATCATAGAACTTACAATAATGTAGATTTTAGGATAGAAGCATACAATATGTGTGTGTGTGTGTGTGTGTGTCTCTCTGTGTGTGTGTGTGTGTGTGTGTGTGTGTTTAATACTGTTTCCCAGGAGATTTTCCCAGAGACTTAGAGACCTCTACTGCCCTTTATGGGGTCATTGCATTCTCTAATACCACATACTCTTAGCCAAAGTTCCTTCTCATTCAGTTGAGTATGTCTTGAGAAACAACACAACTAGTTGTACCTCCAATGATGTAAAAAGGATGACATCATTAAAATTTAAAGGACTGTGGAACAGTGCCACTCTTTCACTTGTTTAGATGACAAAACAGTAATTGTGATTTCCTTCCCCTACTGTAGCCACATCATTAAATCAGTCATTTTCTCTAACTGTGGCCAAATAATTGAATCATTCATTGACTTAAGTTGGATCTACATTAAACCAAAATGATGGATTCTTTAGTCATTCTTTTTATAGATAAAAATCCTCAATGCTTTGAACTCATCTCTTTATTCTAAAAATAAAATGTTTGTTTGTTTTTTTTTTCCCAAGCCCCAAGTTCAATTATGGCTAACTTAAAGCAATTTAAATAGCATTTTAACAAAATAGCCTCGTTTCTAGGCTTCTAACAAGATTCTAAAGTAAATCTTCCTTGGTTAACAGCTGTCAACTGTCAATGAGTTAAAGGTAATTAAATTTGAAGATAGCTTTATGGCTCAGAAAAATAGATAAAATCCTTGGACCAGAAAGGTCTTAAGTTAATGCAGTTAATACTCCCTTGGGTATTTGAATTAATGCAAGAAATTGATTCTTTTCTGATGAAACAGGTAAAGAAGAGAACTGCCATTGTTTGTTACATGTAAGTAAAATTCATTTGAGGCTATTTCCCCAGCTAAGATAACACTCTTGTTTTATTTTATTATAAATTAGGAGGAAGAGGGGGAAAGGGAAAAAAAGAATGTTTTGAAAAAATACCCAAACTGAACAAACCATGATAGAAAGGGTGAGAACGTAGTTGTTAGGGATTGTGAACACTCCAAAGATCTATTAGTTAATCAGAGTTTCAACAACAGGAAATGAAAACCTCAATTCAAGTGCCTAAAAATTGCAAGGATTTTTAAAAAAGTATTATGTAACAGAAGCAGTTCAGTTACTATAGAGCAGTTCTTGGGTTAGTTCAGACATTAACTGATTTCTTAAAGAACTCAGCTTTTTTCTCTTAATTTCTGTTTGCCATTCTCAGCTAGCAATTTTCTTGTAGCTGCAACTGCTACAAGTATATATGTTCACATACCAATGTCCAAAGGCAAAAAAAGAAATTACCTCTTTTTTGTGCCAGTTTTTAAGACTCAAGAAACCTCTTCCAATATGCTTGAAGAAAGCTTCTTTTTAAATCTCTTTGACCAAAACTAGTCACATTAAAACCACTCACTAGCTAGGAGGATGGGACCGCTATGGTTAGCATAGACCAGCTCCGCCAACAAGGGAGAAAAGGAAAAAACCCGTTAATGTCTCCAGCTGAAAGGAGGACACATTGAGCCTCCATTGTGTGCTGGTGGTAGAATATCCTTTGAGTTGTGTATTAGTATAACCAATTTATACATGAGGAAATCAAGACTGGGAGAAGTGATGAAGCTCTCTTAAAATTACACACTTAGTAAGTAGTGAAGCTAGGATTTCAACTCAGAATGTATGAGTCTAAATCTGTAATCTCACCATGATATCACACTGTTGCCTATAAACCATGACACACTTTCAGTTTCAATTCCAAAGCTCCTGTTTTTGGATCTAATAATTAATTCATCTCTGTGCTTTGCTTTTCACTTCAGATTTGCTCATCCTCAGAAATATCTACTTAATCTCAGAGTTTCACATAATTCATGAGAAGAATTGAAAATCTCTACCTGCAGATTTGATATTTCTAATGGCAAATTGATTATTTAATTTTATATGTTCGTGGGACATGTCAGCCTTGATTTGAATTTAATTTACCAACACTCAATAATAACAGCTATCCCCCAAAAGCACTAAAGGCATATTCATTTCTCCTATTCTTAGTTTACAATTTGGGGAGGGAGTAGCATTTATATCTTCCTTTTACCTCAAGACCAACTCCATACAAAATCATTCCAAATCTTTATTTTAAGTGTTCCTCACATCAACAATTTCTTTTCATTTCTAACATATCAGGTCTTTATCAACATCATATCTAGAACAATATATCTTAGTTTTCCAGACTCAAAATTATCATACCCACTCAAAAAAAAAATCCTTAAAAACTATCTTAGTATTTTATTCTCCTACTCGAATAATTTGAGTAGAATATTCTATATGTGAAAAGGTTAAATATTAAATTCTTAATACATATAAATTGAGAAATTTAGTCCTCCATATTTTCTCCCCATGTAAAGAATTATTCTTATTTTGCTGGCTGAAGCTTGATGTCTTGTCCCAAGTCATAATAATAGGTAACCCATGTAACCTATGTCACTATTGGACAGGTACTCTTTTCAGCACTTGATATGTATCAACAATTAAACTTCACAACACCCCTTCTAAGTAAGTGCTGTTATTATCCTGACTTTACAGATGAAGACACTGGAGTACAGAGGGATAAAGGCACTTGCCAAGTACCTATAGAATTGAAATGGCAGAGCCGGGATTCAGATTCCAGTGATTGGTCCCCAGAGGCCTTGTACTCAGTCACATTTATATCTTTGGTATATATATTTTACTGGAGAGTTATTTATTGAAGATCTAGTATGTACCATAAACTATACCTTACTCTTGATGTTTTACAGAAAAATTCTATAACCATGAATCTGCTCCATAGGATGAAAAAAGAAGCTTGACAAAACATCCTAGATTTTAGGCAAAATCAAGGCAGCCTGTGTCTTCACCAACCTTGAGTGACTGTGGATTCTGTGTTCTCTCTTATGTTCTGAGCTCTTGTTTTTTTTCCCCTAACCTCTTGTCTAGCAGGTGCCGACATTTTTTTCTGATGACATCCTGCCATGTTTTCTTGCTCTTCTCCTGAAGGAAGCTGTTTCCATTTCTAGGCCAGTGGCACTGCCTCTGCCAACTACATCGCTTCTCCGTGATGCCTAGTGAGGCTTGCTAACTAGCTTAGCACGCTGCCCAGTGCTCAGGTTCTCAAATACCCTATTTCCAAAGATCTGGCCTCTAGTGTCATGTGTAAATGACCTTTCAATGTCTTATGTTCTTGTATCTTCTCTTGATCAGCTTCTCAAGAGTCTTCTGAAATATTTTTTGTAACTTCTTCATGATTTTTTTCACATAAAAAGTCTTGTACTTTACTGTCATGTGGAAAGAATATTAGAACCTATATTTTAAGATTATATGTTAGTAATTTAGGGATCTGGCTCCTTGAATTTAAAAAAAGAAAATAGGAAAATATATATTTTATCTAATTCCATATGTCCTTACAGCATGATTAAAATGTGATAATACTAACAATAGTAATTATTAGAATTTGTTGAATACTTTCTCTGCCACTCATTTCAAATATTTATAGGTATTAAATCAATTAATTTCCATGAGAACTCTTGGTAGAAATTACTGTTATTATTACTTTTTACAAATGAGGAAATTAAGGCACAGAGAGGCTAAGTAACTCGTTCAATGTCACAGGAAGTTAGACATCACAAGATGGCTTCATAATTGCAATAATATTCCCATGGCATTTTCAGGTTATTGGCTAAATATAAAACAACTTGAAGGATATTATGGCAGACATTCAGAACTGGTGTGGCCAGAGAACATGTTAAATGTGTGACTTCTCTAACTTCACATATAAGACCCAATGCTCACAGAATATAATTAATGGCTTTCTATAAGAATTCTTATAATTTCCACTTTTGCTTTAAGTAAAATCAAAGCCTGATCAGAATTTCTAGAAATGTATTTGTGAGTCATTAAATGAAAATTTAGAAACAGTAATCCTTGAAAGCAGACTCTTTTGTAGAGTTTAATCAGCGGAACAATGAAAACCTGAACCATTTGAATGGAAAAGTCTTAAATTGTTCAAAAGAGCATTTTGACTAGAAAGAATACTGAATCTGCTATAATTGTTATAGTAGACATTTGTATTGTCATGGTACATTTATTTTCTTTAAAGTTCAGCTATACAAGCATCCACTTAATGTAAAAGAAGTTAAATGAACATGAGTCACTGATCACTGAGATATTGAAATCCAAAAATTCAGAACATCTGAAAATTTGTATTTTTTCTTTTGATATATACATAAGCATACGTCATTTAAACAACATTGTGTTCTCAATGAGGTATAATGGTAAAAATAGTAATTTATTAAAAAATATATTAAACTGATTAGAATTATGTTGAAGAAGTAAGGTAAATGTTTATAGTAGGAAATACAATACTAAAATTATGTATTGAGTCCAATAATAAAACACTAAGTGTAGCTTGGAAGATATTTACACTGTCATTGTTGATTTGTTGGGGGTTTTTTGTTGTTCACTTTGCTCACTTACTATATTTTTTGGTTGATCTGTTTTAACTAATTTTGAACTGACGGCAGTTAAGGGATAAAACTGAGGTGAGATTCTTGCAAAATGTGAATAATTTTGTAATCAAATAGTATCACTATATACTTTAACATTGAAATTTTTAATTTATATTTTACTTCAACATAGAAGCAATAACTAAAAATATCCACTGACACAACTCTATTTTAAAATTAATTTATTATTGTAGAAGGAAAATGTATCTTTACTTTTTTGGTAAATATGTCTGTAAGGTAATTTTCATTAAAATAATAGAAACATAGAATAAAGATACTTTGTTTTCATTTGTGCTCTTCATTATTTTAGAGCTTCGAGAAACCAAGACCTCTGAATACTTCAGCCTATCCCACCATCCTTTAGACTACAGGATATTATTAATGGATGAAGACCAGGACCGGATATATGTGGGCAGCAAAGATCACATTCTTTCCTTGAATATCAACAATATAAGTCAAGAACCTTTGAGTGTAAGTTTATTACTTTTATGAGAGCAATGTTGACCTCCCTAGGTGCTTTTTTCTTTAAAAATTTCAAATACAATGAAAAACTTATGTATTTCATTAGAACAATAGAAAATCCAGACCCATGTTAATAATAGGAAGTTAGTACTTATTTCATGTGCTGAAAATATAATCAATTCAATTCTCCCTTTCTTGTTTCACAGTTTTTAATAATCTAAAACCTGAAACTATATGAGAAAATACTCCCTGTGTATACATATATAGAAAGGGATAAAGAGAAGCATGGAGAATAGCATGAAAAAATGGTCAGATTAAAGGAAGAACTGCCTTGTCATCTGTATGTATTCCAAGAAGCCCTTGCAAGGAACACGATTATTAAACGTAAAATTGTTTGAACAAATGTGGCGTATATTTATCATCCTGTTTCACAACAAGGATATAAATTGAGCTTCATTGGAGTAAAGAAATAAAAGTAGATTAATTATAAATTTATTATAGCAAAGAGATTTTTGAACTTATTACTTTAACAATAAGCAATGGGCAATTAAAAAAAAATCACCACCACCAGACCTGATCCAAGCTATAATGACTCAGAATGACAGTATAGTATTTCAGAGAGGGAATCTTTTGGATTTTATCCAAGTTATTTTAACAGTTGGCATACATAGAGGCCCATTTTAAGTAAATCTACCAGCTTGGTTGTGTGGTTTACCAAAAATAATATTAAAATGAGATAGCAAAGTAAATGTAAATTCGTTGTGATATAAGCAGTTGGGAAAAGTGTACTATAAATCAAAAAGAAGGAAATATACATTATATCATGCACTTTATGTTAATAATGACCTTATGTTAATATACCATTAGTGAATAGGCATATATTATTGAAAGGCTTTTGTTAAAAGAAAAATTGGTGGAAAGAAGAAAAACATAATTTTTAGAATAAAATAATAAAATCTTTATTAATTTAAGTTCATAAGAGGAAAAACGAAAGAATTTTGAAATATAAACATAGAAATATCTTAAAGAAATTTGTTAGCATAAAGTAAATGAAGAGCGTTGAACTGTCACATATACAAGTGAAATTTATACAATCATTATTTTCCTTTCTGAGCAGGTTTTCTGGCCAGCATCTACAATCAAAGTCGAAGAGTGCAAAATGGCTGGCAAAGATCCCACAGTAAGTGCTTAAAAAAAAAAAAAAAAAAAGAAAGAAAACCACCTCAAAACTTAAATATTTGGTCTTCGAATCCATGTACCTTGAGTATAGCCAAGAGTAAGACAACAGGTGTTGGTGTTTTAAATCCTCTGCTGGACACATGGTAAAAAATGTAAATGCAAAGAGATTGGAACTCTTAAACACTGTAATTTAGGAATTCCTGACAGGGTAAAAATTTCCTGCCTTGCTTTCATTATTGCACCCTGACACTTTTTATGATGGATTTCAGTAATAACCCTTGTTCCAAGTGGATCCAACCTATGGAATTCTCAGCAGGCTGTTGAAATAATGATAATGCAAGTATCTGGATCAACTCCCAGATACCATATGGGCTTTTCCAAAGAAAGATTCTCAGGGAAAGGGTTGTGGTTAGCTGGCACATTCCAGAGGATAAATCACCTGTGATGACTAGTATCTTTGTTAATTAAAAATAATCATAGAAACAAAAGTTGAGGCAGATATAAATATCCATAAATTTTCAGTGTGCAATACTTCTACAAATTGTGTTCCTTTAGGTAGAATTCGTTATAGAATAATAAATCTATATTGATTTCTGCAAACCACTCGCTGAAACTCACAGATTATTCTTCAATATTATAAGAGAATACATGGAGCAGATCTTTAATGTGCTCAAGTCATTTAACGTTTATAATGAACTCTATATGTCATTTCACCTTCTTATCTCAAATCATAAAAAATAATATAATGGATTCAAGTCTCAAAATCACCCTCTGTTATAAAAATAATTTAATAAAGAATTTTATTACTCATTCTTTCTTTCAGTCATTCATTTAACAAATATTGAATGAGAATCTATTAATGCATCTGGCATAGTGTTAATTGCTAGAGACATAACTTTGTGCCAAAATAGACATCTTTGGCTCTCATTAACTTTATTGTCTGGTTGGAGAAGTCAACATTAATCAAATAAGCATGGGAATGCATGCTAATGTGGGTATGAGATTGAAATATGGTGATTAGGTAGTAAAACTAGTAAATGTACACATACACACTCACACATACACACACACACACACACACACACACACACACACACACACTTAGGTAGAGTTATAACAAATAACAGCCTGGATTTGGGGTCAAAATGGTGATTACATACTTTATAAGTGTACAGGTAAGAAATGCTGATTTTGGGAGAGAAGCCTGTGCACTGAGCCTCTGTAGTGAGTATTTCAGAAATTCATCAGGTCGATTCAAACAAAGAAAAGACTAATCTTTGTGGAAGGAGAAAGTGTAGAAATGAAATTTTTATTTTTGATGACTCTTAACAGTCCCAGATACAAGGTTCTGAAAAGATGAGGCTCAAAGCTGGGGCCACAGAAGACTCTGGACTGCAGAATCTCCAGATATCACTGGAGGGTATTCTTGGCAAGGGGGCTTACCAGAGGTGACTCAGCTCTGGGTCTAATATGTTCAGTTTCATAATTCACTTTATAAGAGAAATTAAAAATAGGCAGAAGAAGCTTGCAGGAGGAGCATATTCACTACCCACAAGATCTTCTAGATCACAATTTAGAGGGAAAATTCCAGAAAAATGGAAGAAAGATTAAAAAGAATACATTACAATTGCTTTCTAGGGAACCAATAGTAGAATGAAGTATAATGTGGAATGTTTTTTTTTTTTTGTCCTCCAAAGCTGTTGTTTCAATAATTGTGCATAAATTAAGCTATTTTCTTTCATTCTCTAATATAGAGATTATTCCACTAATGTGTATCTCATCATGATTTGCTTTTTGCCACAATAATATCCTGTGGCTATAATTACTGGATTTAATTGTTTTTTGTTCAAAAAAGATTTTCATTTCCCATTCATACAAACTACCACAGGCAGAATATGTAGGATTTGGACACCTTTACACATTCTTGTTCCAAAAATTGCTGTTGATTTTCTAAAGAATCTTAGCCAAGTCATTTGATTTCTTTCTCCCTTTGGCAAAATAAAAATGTTCTGCCATTTGCTTTCTTATAATTAAAAGTCATTAGATGAAATCTTTGATACATGCTTATGTTTTCTTATAGTTTGTCATGCTGTAATATCATTCATAGATATCTTTAAATTCTACTATGCAGTCAATTAGTATACACAGCATATGTAACTGGTGGAGGGTTCTATTCTAGTATAGGCAACATTGTTGAGTCCTGGGAGATAATATTCAAACTAACTTTTTCAAACACATGTTCTGTCCATGCAAGAGTAGAGAATGCTTGACAAATCCATCTCATTTTATACAGATGAGATACAGAGAAATGTCCTTTAATCAGGCCATAGGAAAAACGCCAGTGGTAGAAAAATGAGGCTAAAAAAATAGGCCTCTAAAAGTTCTACAGAACAACATATTTTTATTATACTTTTCAATAAAATGAAATGTTAAAGAATCTCTTGAATTTGTTGGAATACATATCATTTAATCACTTCATGTTTCATTATTAAAAATGTTGGAAATAAATATTTTAATTGGCACGAATCAGTTGGTTATTGCAAAGAAACCAGAGATGAATAAGATGGAGTCTCTACTTTCAGAAATCTTAACAATATACCAAAGATGATGAGACATATATGCAGTAATTATCAAATAACAATAGCCAACATTTACTAGAATGGGCCAGGCACTGTTCTAAGTGCCTTGTTTTAATCCTCATAACAATACTACAAAATGGATGTTAATATAGTAAATGCTAAGGATACACATACAAGACAGAAAAAGCACAATGGTAGCTAGGATATTTAGAAAAGGCTTGATAGACATGGTAGCGACTATGATGTCTTATGTTAGCCTTTCTCCTCATTTCAATGGTGCTGATACCTTTCCCTCTTCAGCCTTTGGTATATGCTACATGTAATTCTCTTGTTTAATTATCTCCCCATCTTTTTAGCCTGGGAATCACCTATACATCCTTTCAAGAGACCAGAGTAGAGAAGGAGTAATTAGGGAGATCATTTTAGAAACTAAATATCTAACCAACATACTGTATACTTGAAATTAATTGAAAAAAAGGAAGGAAGGAAGGAGGGAGGGAGGGAGGAGAGAGAGAGAGAGGGAGGGAGGAAGGGAGAGAGGAAAAAATAGTGCAGGTGTCACTTCTCTGGAGTCTTGCCTCCCCCACCTAGGACGGGCTTAGTTGCCCCTCGCTCTGTGTTTGCACCTGAAACACTCTAGCACTTATTTCATTACATTTTTAACTGTAACTCTCCCCTCATTATTGGAAATACCTTGTACTATGTATCGGTATCTCCAGGATCCAGATCTTTTCTAGCTACTTCATAAAATTAAAATAAGATCTGAAAAAATGGAGATGGAAGCAAACAAGCACAGGAAGCTGCTCCAAGTGATTGTCAGAGGTTGGTGGATCCATACCATGGATGTCGAGTTGATAAATGCCCTGAGATTAATAATTTTGTAGTAAATTTACTATGCACATATTTTAGAAGTACATTTTGGTTAAATTAAAAATGTGTGCTTTTAAGTATTATATTAATCATCAACTAAGCCAAACAAACTAGTGACAACTAAAATCCATGCTGCTGTAACAACTGAAAGAAAAAATAAAACCCAGAATCAAGCATCCCTTATTCCTTAAGATATTTTACTTACGTCAAAATTTAAAGTTACGAAATAACAATTATTAGAAAATAATTCAATATAATTTAAAATTTGACCCCAGGTAATAATATATCATAATACTCTAATAGTCTAATGTTTACAAAGAAAGTAAATGATCGTGGTAGGGATATGACTAATTTTCTACGTCATCTAAAGAGAGTATAACCTATCTCCAATTTCCCTTTCTGCCCTTATGTATTCACATTCCTACATGCTCTGTTTATTTCTAAATGTTAATATTTTATTCATATTCTAAATAAATTGAGGTAAAACAATAGCACATGCTGTTAAACATATCCACTGTGATAGGGAATAATGATTTTGCTAAGTAAATACTATAAGAGTTCATCAAAAAATTAAACAGGATTATATATATTTACGCATATATGCATAAGAAGCACACAATGTCTGACTTGATTTATTAATTGTAGAATATCAGTTTCTCTATTTCTGTAACCAGAGGATCCTAAACTATTGGAAAATATATTTTCTTTAGTAATACACTTACCAAAATACCTTGATTCATTCCCCAGGGCAGAAAAATGTGGGTTGGTAAGAAAAAAATAAGTGGTATTTTTTCCCATTGCATAGTATGGACCATGAAGAGTCAATATTTAAAGCCCTGGTCATCTGTGCTCCAGGATATATTTTTAAAACACCTATTTTAAAATTATATAATTAATATATTCTTAACACAGAAATCTTTGAGGCTTAGAAAGCATGTAAAAAGCAACAGAAAAACAATCTCTTATTAGCTCTTTGACCCTGAAGACTTAACCTCTCTGTGTTTTAGTCTCTGTATGTGTATAATGGGCATACTTATAATACCTTACTCAGTTAAGAGCATTAATGAGTTAACATTTGCAGAGAGCGTAGAACAGTACATAGCACACAGTAAATGCTGTATTGGAGTTAAGTAAGTAAATAAAATAAATTACACCATCCCAAACATAGTAACTTAAACATTGGGGTTATGTTCTTCCAGCGTTTTATTTTTTAGTATATGACATATATGTATATGAATAAAATAGTGTTATATTCTACATAATGTTAGTGGCCTGATTTATTTTTATTTAACATTATATCAGCAAATAATTTTGAAATAGAGTTAAACAATAAAAAGAAAACATCCATGGTATTGAATTTCACTAAAGTCTCGTTCCCCAAACCTTCCACGGATGTCTACTATGGTCACGACCTGCACTTAGCTCTGTGCAGGACGGATGCCTTGTTCACTTCAAAGGTTTGTACTGACCATTGGAACCCAAAATGCAATGAAATAATCCAAGATCTAACCTTGTGTGTATGTATTATGTGCCAGACACTATTCCAAATGCTTTTTTGTTACTCAAATTTTGTTACTCAAAACAAATATTATCATCACTATTTACAGATTTAAAAAATATATTGAAGCACAGAGGCTAAAAAATTGTCTCAAGTTCAAACAGCTAGTAAAAGATAAAGTCAGAATTTGAACGCTGGTAATCTGGCCCATCTGGAGACTATAGTGTGCTGACAGACCAACTCTACAAGCCTCTGTGGTTTCATCAGATAATAATCCTCTGTCCCCTCTAGGCACTGTTCCCCAAATAAATCCTGCATTGTCATGCCCCCATTTTTCTGTTCATGCTCTTTTTTCTGTTGAGATATTCTTTCCTTATGCTTTTACCTGTCAAAATCTCTAACTTATCCTTCAAGTTCCAGCTCCGATGAAACCCCTTTAAAACCTTTATACCCAGTTCAGCATTACTCATTCTCTCTCCTTTCCTTCTATGGCATATTTTGAAAAGTATAGCCCTGTTATAGCATCTACCATAGCCTGATGTGTTATGGCCTCCTTTCTCTAAAAGCAGGAATTGAATCTCTTCATTCCAGTGTTGCTAGCATTATTTCCAGTGCTTGCATAGACCAAGTTCATAAATATTTGCTGAATGGAATTGACAGAATTGCAATGGTTTAGGTCAGAAATAATGTGGACAGAAACTAAGGAAGTATGATGGAAATGGAAAGGACCTAGCACATAATTTTCAATAATTAACTCACCTGATTTGTTTTTCCTTTTGCGTTTTTCTCTGTGGAGAAGTTCAGAGAGGTACACTGAGCATCATCAGATAACATGGGACTCTGTCTCATGGTTAATAAACCCCTTCCTATAGAAAAGATGGGTGGTGGAGGGTAGCCATGATTCAAGGCCCAGCTCAGTTACTTATTGAACCTAGAGCATTTCGTTTAACCTCTTTGAAACTCAATATCCTCATCACTAAAATGGGACTAATACTTTAGGTGGAACATTGCTGTGAGGATTAAAAACAATTAACATCAAAGGATTAAGAGCTCTATAAACAGTAATAACAGTCATATAAACTCTCCTCTAACAACTATTGATTTCTAACACAATGACAAATTATAAAGTGGTTAAAAGTGCAAGATGTGTTAGACATATCTGTGTTTAAAAATCCGCTTTACCCTTTTCTAGGTATATGCCCTCAGGCAAGTTATCTAAAAATGTTCTAGGCTTTGTTTTTCTAAAAGGGGTTGAATTGTTGTCAAGAAAATTGAATGAATGTAAAGTGCTTAAGTGATATATAATATGCTCAATAAATATGAGATATAAAGGTAAAAAATTAAACCTCTTAGGAAATAAAAGAGACTAAATAAAAATTATTTCAATATCTAGCACATAATAAATTCTCAACAAATATTAGCCTTAATAAGCATATATATTATATATAGATATAAACATATACTTGAAATAAGTATAATCTGTATTTGAAATATAATAGTATTAGTGACTTTTTCTGTTTTTCAAGTATCAGTAATTCATGATGGTACAAATTGAATTCATGTCTTATGGAAAAATATTATATACAGAATCCCAGAATGACTAAACTTGAATGTGAAAAAAATAAACACAAGTCTCATTACTCACAGATACCCTTAACATAGACATATTATGTACACACCACACTTCATCTATGTTTTTTCTACAGAGAAATACAATGTCATCTGCAGTTATGTAGTCAATTCCCAGGAACCTCTATAAACAGGTGTCAAGACACTATGTGTTTAACAAAAATCCTTAATGTCTTAAAATAAAAATAAAGTGTATAGTCTGGTCCGTAAGGTTTAATTTTGTTGACGGCTGAGCTAAGGATTGACTATTTGATAATAAAAACCAATAATAGAAATGCATGTATAAAATTACTACATAGGAAAATAAGCATATTACTGTCAATAATAATGAATATAAAAGAAAATAATGGGAAAATATAAAATAATATTGACTTTAAATGTAACTTCTATGTAAGCACCTACAGTCTCTGACTACCCCTGGGAAAACCAGTTACCTTTTGATGTATTTATTTTTACTTAAAAAAAATTGTCTTTGATTTGTAACATTATGTTTAGTAATGCTCTCTGAGAGAAAAATGACTTTGTGAAGGGAACAACATTCATTCTCAGGCTTGATTAATTTGTAGTCAACAAATGAGAGTGAGTCTAGCAAACGTAGATCACTCAATGATTATTTCAGTAACAGAGATCTGCGTTTGATCCTGAGAATGTCTATGTACTTCTGCAGGATCATAGTCAACTTATAATTATAATAATAATTTTGCATTTCATTGAGCACATAAATGACAACTTTCAGTGGTTGGACTGGGAGCAGGTGAGAAAAGAGATTTTGGAGCAGGTGAGAAAAGAGATTTTGGAGAAACGGTATTTTAGGAGATCAAGGGCAGAGAGGTAATGATTGCATCATTTTTCAAAGGAAGCAACAATGCTGGCATTTTGTTCAAGACTTATTTTATTCACCAATTGTAAAGACTAATTGTGTTTTTCATTATGTATTAATGACAATACGGGCCTTTTATAAGCACAATTTTATTCAAAACATGTTTATGTAAAGTATTTATGTGTGTGTGCATGTGTATAATGTTTTTAGGAAAAACTATGATATACTTTACAATTTCTAAACTTTCTCAGGTAAAGATTAAGTCTATAAAGTTTCAGAATATAAAAACTTACACAATATATAGAAATAAAATATGAGAGAGACTTTATTTTACTCATAATCTATGTTGGACTACTTTCTTCCTAAAATAAAGCAACAGTATAAACCATGTTGTTCTATTACATCCTAACAATGAAAAAGAATATAAAGAAAAATGTATAGCAAAGTTTCACAACAGTACTTAGAAATAACAATAAAGTCATTGGGTTACCAATCGCTTGTTTACCTATTCTTTCAGCATGGCTGTGGGAACTTCGTCCGTGTAATTCAGGCTTTCAACCGCACTCATTTGTATGTTTGTGGGAGTGGTGCTTTCAGCCCAGTCTGTACTTATTTGAACAGAGGGAGGAGATCAGAGGTAAGTGGAAATATCAATAGTCATAAAAAGTTTCAAGTGCTTTAAACACACACAAAAAAACAAAATATATTACATTTTGTTTCTGTCTGCCAAATTTCTTAAAATATAACTTTTTGCCTTTAATAAATTATATATATATATCATTTGGAAAACCTGCAAAAGATAAAGAAAAATGGTGTGATTTCATAATTACTTAGAATGTAAGATACTGATAATACTTGCTCCAAATTATAGAAATATAGTATAAACTCGCTTTTCTCAAATCTATTTCAAATAACTCCTTATTTATCATTCATATTTTGTAAACTTTTATGAGCTACACACCTGTAAAAGATGTGTAAAGCAGGATGCCAAGTGCCTTTGCTAAAAATAATTTTATGTAATTAATAAATCATATTTTCATTTTAGATAAACATTGGTCCACGCTAAGGTATTCTAGCCTTATTCCTACATTGGTTTAAATGATTAGAGTTCTGAGACAAAAGCATCTGCTCAAACTAAGTATGCAGCTAATGCATAGTCAAACATACAGTTGGCTCAACTGTGATATTTAAGACTGTGTTTATCCTCATTCACAATTATTGACTGAGGAAACTATTCATTTCAGCGAAAGAGTTTTTCCTCATTCTTTTAGTCAAACACATTGTTCAACTAAAAGAACATAAGTATTTTAAAAACTGAATTCTTTCAAATTATCTTGCTTTGGTTTCATTATGCAACTTTAATCTAGGAAGTCCAGTACTTAAATAATGTCTTAATTCAATTTTACAAATTAGAATTGTAGCCACTGATGTACCCTATTAAGTTTATTTTCCTTTAACAAGAGTTAATCTATTGTAGTACTAATATAATTAAACAATGATTCTCTCTATATTCCTTTATAATTAAAGTTTTTCAGACATGTAATTTATACATATTTTTCTTGGTGAATAAAAAGTCATTTAAAATAATAGTAATTATAATTTGACCCCATATTGAGGCATTTCCAAGTGGTTCAAGATGATATGAAATATAAAAAATTTTAAAGAAATGTAAAGCTATGCTTCTTGGAAGAGTACAGTTGGCTGCATTGAGCTTGTCATTAGAACCACATGCCTATGATCAATTGATTAAATAAACTACTGCCCCAGACGTCTGCAATCTGTCAGACACTCTACTGAAGACTGTGCAGTCACTGTACCGGCCAACAATAGCATAGCAGTTTTCAGAGTACGGATTTCAAATGAAATCATTTTCCCATGTACAAATTGCCCACTATGCACTTCAAGGCTTAATTGGAAAGTCTGTCCAAAAAAATAATCTCCTTTGGAGAGCGAGCATGGAATAAATTTTAATCACTTTACTAAATATGAACTACTTTATTCTCACTTCAAAAGATATGTTTCAAAGGGGAAGCATTTCTATTAATCTCTTTAAATAATATGTGAACATTTTAAAAGCTAATTTAAGAATAAAAAGAATAATAAATTTTAAACTTTATATGCTGTGCTCACTAGTCAAGTTAAAGAGTTTTATCATAACATATTTATATACATATCTGTAGTAAATATAGAATGCAGTTTTATCATCAAACATCTAATGTATTTTTTTTCTTTAGTTTAGGAAAAAAGGTCCCCTAGCATCAAATGACCCCATGATGTAGAAAGTTGTAGTTTGAAAGAATTCTTATTCTTACTCATCGCTAACAATGTGTTTTGTAATGACGAGATAGTACTTACTGCTAACACCCTATGTTAGTACTAATATATGTCATTTTTCATGTATTTGAAACAAGTTTGAAAGTGAATCACGTTAGGGTGGAATACTCATCAATTATTCAGTTTTATTTCTGAGACACTATCCACCACCTTTTATCTGCCTGTCAAATAGCAATTCATCGGTCCTCAGAGAATATCTTATTGGCCTACTTCACATTTAGAACAACACACACTTTTATTATAGCCCATGACTCTTCCATTATTTTGGGAGTCTGATTCAGAGCTTTCCTAGAGCATTTTAACAGTGCTCATCTAAAGAGCCTACAATCCTTGCTACATCATTTCCTAACCATGGTTCTCTTCTGGCTACTATCTTTGTTCTCTGTCTTCTGTCTCGGAAAAAGGTAAAGCAACACATGTAAATAATGACTTCAAATAATGAATACAACATTAATTAAAAATAATTATTGGTCAATTTGGGTGTGCATTCTTGGAATATTACCACACCTTATCTCTGGTTTTATCAGATATCTTCATAACATTTGTTCCAACAATTAAATACCATTTAAGCCTCTGACCCTGCCACTCACCAAGTAGATAACCTTACCTTTGACTGATCAAGAATATCACAGATGACCAAGAACATCCCAGGCATCCAAATTATTTCCTGTGCTTTTGAAACAAATGAGTCACCAAACTGCATCTTTTTGGGTTTTCCTCTTGTCAGAAGAAAAGTTGGTACATTTTTCTTGTCAGAAGAAAAGTTGTGCTCATCAATAAAGCTCTTTGGTTAATAAATTTTATCACTCTGTTTTATATTTTAATTCCCTTTCCCATGCATTTACTTTTGTTTTCTTTTTTAGGAATAGAATTATGTTTCTTTTCCTTAAAATTCTTTCTTGGATCTGTGACTTTTTAAGACTCTTCTTTCTTTCTCTTTACTTCATTACGAAACCTCTCAGACTAGTAGGCTATACTTTTAGTTTTTATATTTCTATTTTTCATGTCTTTGTTAAACCTCTCTTTATCTTTCATTACAAGCCATTAATTAAAATTATTTCCTAATGAGAAAGATTTCTCAATTATCAATCAACTCCCCTAGTCAACATCCTTTCTCCTAGTCCAATCTGTAACATGGTGGTCGTGCCCTCTATTTCTCAGTGCCTTCACTGACTCATAAAACCGTGGGATATTTTGCTATGCCTTCTTTTTAATTTTTCACCACCAACTCTCTTTCCTGTCTTGTTATTTTCTCTTATTAATTCAACCTACAAATGTTTTTATTTAATAAGAATAATGGCAGAAACTCATGTCAGAACTCGTTAGCTATTTTTAAGATATTTGTATTTTTCTTGTTTTAAAGGAGAAGCGCCTGGAACAATCGTAAGTTGAAAACAGCTTAAGCAGAATTGAACTGTCACTTGAGTGTTATTTTACAAATGATTTAGGGTGGGGAGTGGTTGGGAGGGCTGTGATTGGTGAGATCAGTTAGAGAGTTGATGCAGTAGGCTAATAAAGAGGTTATTATACTCAGGTGGTGGCAATGAAGACAGAAATAGACATGAAGTATAGAATAGTATAGCTGATATTGGTGGATTTGGCTATGGAAAAAGAAATATAGTGTAGATGCTGACTTTTTTGTCGTCGTCGTTTGTATCTTTGGCCTCTTTAATTATATAGTTGCCATGAACCAAGATGTGAAACACTGAAGGGAACCATGTTTGAGGTTAAGATTATGCACCTAGGTTTGATTCTTTTAAATCCGAGATACTGTTGAAAGATACAAGTAAATATAAAGTAGGCAGTTGAATATAAAGTTGGCTATATCAATGCTTGAGTCATTGCTTTATAAGAGCAACTGAAGCTCAAGCAAAGAGTGAGGTTAATTATGCAGGGAGAGTATAGTGTGAAAAAAGAAGAGTGACTGTGGTTGAGACTTGAGGATGTCCTAACTTTATGGCCAGATGGAGGAAAATAGACTTACAAACAATAGTAAAAAGGAACAGCCAGAGAAATGGGTGGAGGGGAGGAGGAAGCAAGAGTGTGTTGGTTCTGGGAATAAAAATAAATCATTTAAAAAAGATAGAAGTGGGCAACAATCTCTAATACCACTGAGAATCCAAGTAAGGTGGGGTCTGAAAGTCAGCACTGAATCGTATAGCATGATTGTCAGTAAGGATCTCATCTAAAAAGATTCTAATAGAGCAGTTGAAGTTCAGTGCCCAATCGAAGTGCATTGAGAAGGAAGTAAGAAGTCAGGAAATGCTGATGAGTACATGAAATTCAAGAAATGTGACTCTGAAGGAGAGTAATGTGTAGGAGCTGAAAGGATTGTTTAAACTATGATGTAAAGGATACAGTTAATAAGATCAAAAAAAGAGAAGGCATAATGGAAAGTATAAGTTGCCTAAGAAGATTGGAAAAGAATAAATCCAAACATTGGTGGAAAGATTGTCCTCAAAATAAGAGAAATAGTTCCTCTCCTGAATTAGTGGTTGTATTAGTGTATATATGTTTATGTGTTTGTTAATCAGAAGTTAAAGCTGTCTCATTTAAGAACTTGACTTTCACAGCAACATGAGTATCATGTGAGCTGAGAATAAGTTAGGAGATTTGACTAATGTGGCAATGATTCGAAATCATTAATGGAAGAACCAGTTGACAAGAGTGCCCATGAAAGGCTGCTGAGAAGTATAGTACACAGGGTTCATTTTGGATTTGTGATCACGAATCTATACCATGTTAAATTTACCTTGTTGGATCATCTTCTGCAAAATGCTTAAGAAATTTGGAGGCAAGTATGGAGAACAAAGATAGATGTGTCTTCCAGTCTGTGGATGTAATGAGTATATCTCAGATTCAAGGAACTTAATATTTTTGCAAAGAAATTATTGAAATTAAAAAGTTTTGAATCTAAACTGGTTAATAAAGAAAGTCAAAAAGAGAGAATGTTGATGACTTGGGAAAAATAGAGTTCTTAAGAAAGGAGTTCAAAGAATTGTCGCAGGGTCCTTGAATCAGAGATTATTCACGTGGACCATATCTCTGTCTGGTGATAACAAGATCTATAACTGTGTGAATACAAGGATGTTGTGTAACCGAGGAGCAGGTCAGTGGAGAGCAAGCATTAGCTAAGCAATCTCACCAATTCCTGCAATGCCAACTTTCACTTTTTGCATCAAATCTACGTACATTTCTGACTAAAGAATCATAAACAGGCTTACTAATTTTATTGTTTTTCCTCAAGTTTATTATCATTTATTTAGTTTAGTCATTGTATAAATAATGACCTTTTAGAAACCAGATGTGGTTAGGAGCCGGGAGACTGAATTTTAATTTTCATTTGTCAGTGTTTAGCTACATGGTCTTGGGCAAGTCATATTCACATCTGTAGAGTTAATTCATTGAAGAGGATCATGTTGTAGGACCTTTCCAGGCTAAAGTACTGTGATTTTTTAAGCTCTGTGCATCTCTTTTGCCTAAGGAAAGTCCCACCACTACATCAAAATCAATATAACAAAATGAACGAGTTTTATTTTCTTTAAGGATTAAAAACTTCAGATTCATCTTTGTTTTCTTCATCTTCCTGAATTGCATCCAATTTGTAATCGAATGCCAAGCTCTGCTGATTTTTACTTTACAAATTCTCTTGTATCTTTACTGCTCTTACCATGACCACTGAGATTCTGGCATGTCAGTTTATTATTACTTAAGTCTTGGACTACTGCAGTTGAAAACCAATCTATTTTCTTGAATCCTGTGTCTGTTTTTTAACTGCCATTCTCAATCTTCTTAAAGCACAAGGTAAGGCCCCATCATCATAAAGCAGCATTTTGATCCTTTCGTTTTCATACTGAAAAATACTGAGCTGACGTTACTTTTAGGATAATTTTGAAAAATCTTAGTTTGATAATTACAGTCCTCCACCATCAAATAAACCAACATTTTTTCATTGAATTTTAGTAGTAGCTTTTACTAATTTACATAAGAAAAAAGATAAATATATCAACAAAACGTTCCCTCTCAGTGAGACCACAACGATCATTATATTTCAAACTAAACTCATTGCCCATAGTCCCTGGGCTTCCCTAGTCGCATTCCCTGCTTAATATTTCTCCTAAGCACTGGGCACTATCTAATATACTCTAGATTTTATGTTTTTATTCCTTTTATTTTCTACATTGACATATTTATATTCTCCAGCATTATATTATAAATTACTTGAGGGTAAAGATTTTTGTCTATTTTGTTTACTATATCCCAAATGTTTTGTCAATGCCTGCTACCTAGTCAATGCTCAATATATTTTTGTTAAAAAGATGAGTAAATGAAGCATTTTTATCTAAATTATGAATTACTGTGTTAAATCTGGTATAATGCTTTATATAACTAAATTACCTGGTAACAAAATTTTATGTTTAAAAAAGTCTTGCCTATTTTGGAAATATTGTAATTCTGTACACATTCTTCTGTGGACAGTTTTCTGCATTTGGTCAATGTCCAACTTAACTAGTTCAGGTTTATAGTAATCCTTAATTTCCAAATGTTTTTTACTAATATTGATTTGAGGAAAGCTTGTTGAATTAACTCTATTGGGAATGTAATAGGATAAGAATTTGACCTACTGAGGTTAGCTTGCAATTTATCAGTGGATTCTTTATATTGCCTCAAGAAAGTCTTAACATACTAAATTGGGAAGGCATGAGCAACCAAGTAGAAAACTTATGGTGATGATTCGTTTTACTAAAGAATAATTTGTTAACTAAATATAAAGTTATTTATTATTACTACATTTTTCAATTTTATCTATATTTAAAGGACCAAGTTTTCATGATTGACTCCAAATGTGAATCTGGAAAAGGACGCTGCTCTTTCAACCCCAATGTAAACACAGTGTCTGTTATGATCAGTAAGTGAAAAATCAAAGAGGGAGGGGAAAATAAAAGAGGGAAGGAAAAATAAAAGAGGAAATTAAGGAAAATAAATTTATGACACGGTATGCTCATTTTTTATAATTGCATGGACGATAGTACATGTAATAATAGAAAGGAAGTTGTATACTGAGAAATAGAAATTCTAATTTCTCATTTCCAAGAATATTCATGATTAAATGATAAGCATTAATTTTCATATAATATGGCAGTGCTGACTTCCTAGAGCAAGTCCACAATTTACAAAAAAGAAAGTCCGTATATGTATATAAATCTCTATATTAATGAATAATAATTTTCATTGTTTTCTGTAGTTATCTTCTAGAATTGAATATATCCACTTTTCCCCCTATTTTAGTAATCATTACAAATCATTAAAAATGGTGTTTCTTTCAAATGAAAGAATGACAAAGTGCATGTGTTAGCCAAGTGCATTCTCTGTGGATTGTCTAGAAGTTGCTGTACTAAAAAAGGGATGATGATAAAGTCACTTTTTCATTTTCTCATTTTAGATAAAATATATCAGCTAAAAAGCAGGCACAATTGTTTGCTGCTACTTATATTGACAAATCAATGTCTTTGAATCTCAGTTATCAAATGCCTTTATATAACTTACTTAAAAGACATTCTCGTCTGGTTAATTAAGATACTTCTAGAATATGTCTGCTTTAACATAAGTTGACTGTGGGGACAAATCTTGGATTTCAGTGTTGACTATACAGTAGATGCTTTTCTCCTTTTGCTTTCTCATTGCTTGTGGTAAAATTACATCATTTGACAATAGAACAGGTGGAGAAATAATTATTGTGTTCAAAATGCTTTGCCTCATTTAAAGAGGCAACCCATCTTTCTTTCTCATATCTGGAAACTAAATTAAGACAGGCACATCTAAGACTGACTAAATTATGAGCTTGGAAGTTATCCAGTGAATTATTTCCATGTGGTCATTCAGGTTGGGCAGGGAGGAGATGAAAATATATCATTAGGACAAAAAATTAGACAACTTTGCAACTACCAGATATACAAATATATCTGATGCAAGGTCTTCAGATACATTTCTAAATTTTATTTTATTTAATAAAAGCAGTGCTTTGGAAGTCTTTTCTTCCTTAAGAAGGAAATTTTGTTTACCTTTAGAAACTATATGATATACATACATATAATACTAGTTAAATATATAGAGTTTTCATTTATTTCAAGTTAAATGCAATAAAAATAAACTTCGAAGATTTATTAAAGCTAACATTGGAGTTTTATCTCCTCAAATATTTTTTAGAATAAAAGAGGGTTAGAATAAGACATTATGAATCTCCCTGTTAAATTTGTGGTAAGCTATTTAATAGTTTTGCCCTCAGAGAACTGGATTTTTTATACAAAATTAAAATTAGTTATTGGCCTTTATTTTTCAAGGACCTGAGACTTCAATTTCTATGCTTATGTTCCTATACTACCTTTTAATATTTAGATAAACATTACAAACTACACTGTTAATGAAAATCATTAAACAATATGCTTAACTTAAAAACTGAAGCCAAAAAGAGCAGGAAGCCTTATAAGCTTGTATTTGTCATTTTATTTGTTCTATTGATTATCTCTCTAAAACAATTTCCAATATTGTCTCCAATATTGCAGAGTAGATTTGTGCAGTCATCTATCTCACTCCACCATATAGTACATTATCATTTGTGTTCAATCGTAATGCACTAAATAACACAGATTAGTTAAAAGATTTCTATTAAAGTGCCATTGAAAATTAGAATTCCAGTTTCACAATACGTGGCATCTAACCCAATGTGAAAGTTTAGTGCTCTTTTGCTGTTTTTAGTCATTGTTGTAGCACAACAAAGAAGGCAGATTATATCTCTTAAAGAACCTACCAAAAACCTCATAAAATTTTTCTGGTCAGTGGAAGTACAATTGGAAAACAAAAGCGTTTTAAATTAAAGTTAAAAGGCATGTTTATCTTTGGATAAATCTTACGAAGAAATTCTGAATAAAAAAACCTACTTTCAAACAAAATTCTTTCCAAAGTGACATGAATTAAATATTTTTTATAGAAAATAAAGCAGAAATTTTATTATCGTAAACCTTCTTTAATGTTACTAAGAAATTTAAGACAGGAAATGAAGTCAGGCATGCAGGCTCTTATAAGGTTTAAGACATAACTACTAAGGTTCTATGCAATAGGATTAGAATCAGCCCTCTTCTCCATACACCATCCTCTGAGTGTCCTTTATACTTTCCTTCTTGGAGACAGATATGATAATTGATAGCTGTGCTATTCAATCTGTCGAGTAACAGGAATTTAGAACCCACTGTTTTCGGGATGATTGGGTACGACAAGTATAAAATAATTAATTACAAAGTTATTTTAGTTTAACAACCATTGTATCTACAGAATTCTTGTATAGATGGTCCATAAATGTTCACAGAATTTTAAAGAAGCTAAACTGCTCAAAATGTTTTCATGTACATTTTTGTTATTTCCCTATAATCTGTTCCCATGAGCTTTAGGTCCCTACTAGGAAGCAGAACTGGGCAACACAATGCCTGCTATGACCACTTGCTAACTGGTAGGGGTCCTAGTCATTCCCTGGTGAGCACATATTAAAAACATTCCATTCTCCATTCTATCCTGGGCTAGCTGATATTTCTTGTTACTAAACAGTGAACTTAGAGTGCTTCAAAATGTTCCACTACTGCCAAAATGACCACAATCTGAAGGTAGCCAGGCACTAATTCTAGAACATCAGTCAAAGAACACAGCTGCATGGTGGTTCAGTGGGCCACACCTGATAAATTTTATTCTTTTTTAAATAGATATTTAACTACCGTTTTATACTTTAGAGTTACACATACTAAGTTAATGTTACTGTCCTTACTGGGATAAAGATTTAAATAGATTTTAACAAATTGCTAAATCTTAAATGTTACATATACAGATTAAAATATCTGATTATTCCACTAATAATGATAATTTAACTTAATTCAAAAGTATCTTTTCTTGTTTCTACATTGTATTTTTTATGACTTAACATGTTAAGCTATATGTGGTTTACTAATATTATATTATTAACATAATTTAATATATTATATGTCACAGTTGAAAAAGTAGTGTCTTGTTTACCTTATAGAAACCTTCTATAGCACTCAAAATTAAAACATATACTTTTAACGATGAAATTATTTTATCATTAATAGTATTTTGACAATTTTAATGTTGCCTTTGTCATGAAATAATAATAAAAAATATTATTTTTAATTTATTCAGTAAAATCAAAGAATTTTTAATATGTGGCAATAATTTTTGAGATCATAATTGAATTCCTATATTTTACCGATGAGAAGATTGAAAATCAGAGTGCTAAATAACTTAGCCCTAATTCCCAATTTAATAATTACTACCAAAAATAGAAACCAAGTTTTCTGACTCTTACAATATCTTTTATTTATTAAAAGAAAGTAACATTTAATTAAGCCATTTTGTAATCTTCTCTATATATGTTATTCTGCCATTTCTGATACACACAGTATAAACTTGAGTATAATTAAGTACAGACAGAGGAATTTTTATTCCTATGTAGAATAAAATTGTTTTAGTAATCATAGAGGCAATAATGAGGTCAGATTAAACTATCGAATTTTTTATTTGGTGGACAATGTAAACTAATTAATAATTATAAACACTGTAATATAGGGATGATCTAATAAGCAAGGTCTTGATTTTTAAAACAGTCTTAAAAATATTTACAACTTTGTTGACATTTTCTTTTTCATAGATGAGGAGCTTTTTTCTGGAATGTATATAGATTTCATGGGGACAGATGCTGCTATTTTTCGAAGTTTAACTAAAAGGAATGCAGTCAGAACTGATCAGCACAATTCCAAATGGCTAAGTGGTAAGAAAACGTTTCATGCATTTTTTTGAGAATCATGCTTTAAACTAATTTAATTCCATAGTAAAAATTAGGTTAAAATGGTTAAAATATTATAATACCAGGCCATGACATGAATAACAATAATTCTGTACTTTATGGTTTTAAATATTTAGAATAAATAATTGCAATTATTGATAATTCGTATTCTCTTTATTAACTATCATACAATTATCATAGGATATATGAATAAATAAAAATGACAGTGATATTTATCATGCATGCCCATATACAACAATCTTCTCCGATTGTTTCTGTAACATATTACAATTAAATATGCTATTTACTATTTAGTTTGCTTGATATATTTCAATAATGTCTTATCTGATTTTTTTTCTAATTTCATGAAAGATATAATGAATAAAGTATATTCAGAAACTTCTATTTGTTTTATACTTAGATTCTAAAATTATAAAACTGGTGGGTTTTTTTATAATTTGACTAATACTTAATAGAAATTATAGGTATGATAGTTTTATGATTATTAGTATTCAACTGCTTCCAGTTCTCAGGATCACATGGAATTTACATCATGAAAGGTGCTCATCTGACTTTAATGCACAATTTCAATCTGTTGCTGTTGTTTAGAGGAGGAAGAAACTACTAAAATTTTTGTCATTTCTCCCTGGGGAAATTTTCTAGCTCACCCTAAATTTGGCAATTCACTTAACATTGCACTGTTAAGCACTAATTGTCACAGTTAAGCATCTTATTTCATTGGTAGACCAGCACAAGAAAGCATTGATTGTCCATTTACTTCTTCAAATTATTCCTCAGTACATCTGGAAACAGAGTATCCTAAAAGTTGTTTTGTTCTTGAAATAAGGAATCCCTCTATGTCTTCAAATGACTTCATTTTTTTTTCCTTAAAACATTTCCTTTTTATTTCATACGCTGTATTTTAAGAAAAATGTGTTTTTTAGATCTTGGACTCCCAACTCCTCCTGCTTCAATGAATTTGAGTTTATATGCACTAGACTGAAAACCACACTTTTTTTTTTTCTTATGAAATGACCATCAGATTCCATGGGAAATAGCTGGTAGAAAAGTTTTTCCAATTTTTTAAAATTCATCAGTGCACAAAGATTTTTTTGCATTTACTGAACTTCCAGAATGTATTGAAGACATAGAAAAATAATTGAGCTGTTATACCATAGCTATATTTTGTGGCACTTGACATCCCAAATGAGGCATATTGACTAAATACAATTACTGCTTTTAGACTTTTTGCCTATTACCATTGGATTATTTTTCTGTACCAAAGAAGAATGCATGTGCCTGTGGTCTACTTGGATGAATAGAAGATGGATTTTCATCATGAATATACATATAGTCTTTGTTATCTTTTTCAGAACCTACGTTTGTGGATGCACATGTCATCCCAGATGGAACTGATCCAAATGATGCTAAGATTTACTTCTTCTTCAAAGAGAAACTGACTGACAATAGCAGAAGCACAAAACAGATATATTCCATGATTGCTAGAATATGTCCTGTAAGTATTAATTTGGTTTTTAAATTCAATTTATTTAAACTAAAACAAAAAACATTCACCCATTTCTCCCATACCTAACTCTGTCTCTTGCAATCACCAATCTATTCTCTGTATGTATGAGCTGTTTTTTATAATTTTTGTTTTAGATCCTACATATAAGCGATCATATAGCATCTGTCTTTCTGCATACGACTTATCTCATTTAGCATAGTGGTCCATCCTCATTGTCACAAACAACAAGATTTCATTCTTTTTTATGGCTGACTAGTTTTCCAATGTGTATATATTACATTTCTTTAACATTCATTTGTTGATGGACACTTAGGTTGTTTAACTATCTTGGCAGTTATAAATAATATTGCAATGAATATGGGGTGCATATATCATTCTTTAGATAAATGCTCAGAAGTGAAATTGCTAGATCATGCGATAATTCTATTTTTAATTTTTTGAAGAACCTCTATACTGTTTTCCATAGAATCGGTGGCACCAATTCACGTTCCCACCAACAGTGCACAAGGGTTCTTTTTTCTCTACATCCTTGCCAACACTTGTTATTTCTTGCCTTTTTGGTAATAGCTACTCTAACAAGTATATGATGATAACCCACTGTGGTTTTGATTGACATTTCTCTGATGATTAGTTATTTTGTGTATCTTTTCATGTACTTATTGGCCATCTGTATGCTTTTTTAGAAAAATATCTATTGCAATCTTCTGCTCATTTTTATGGATATTTTTTTTTTGCTATTGAGTTGTGTGAGTTCCTTACATATTTTGTATATTATCTCCTTATCAGATATATGATTTACAATTATTTTTCCCATTTAGTAGGTTGCCTTTTCATTTTGTTGATGGTTTTCTTTGATGTGCAGCTTTTTAATTTGATGCACTCCCCTTGTTTATTGTTGCTTTTGTTGCTTTGCTTTTGGTGTCAATTAAAAGAATTATTGCCAATACCTATGTCAAGGAGCTACTGCCTGTTTTCTTCTATGAGTGTTATGGTTTCAGGTCTTACATTCAAATTTTTAATCCATTTTTAGTTAATTATTTTGTATAATGTAAGAAATTGGCCCAGTTTCATTCTTTTGCATGTGGCTGCCTGATCTTTCCAACATCATTTATTGAAAAGACTAATCTTTCCTCATTTTACATTTTTGACCCCTTGGTCATAAATTAATCCTCTCTATTCTGTTCCAATGGTCTATGTGTCTGTTTTTATACTAGTTAACATACTGATTTGACTACTATAGCTTTGTAATATAGTTTGAAAGTAGGAGTGTGATAACTCCAGATTTGGTCTTTCTCAAAATTGCTTTGACTATTCTAATCTGAAAAAATCCTAAGGAATTCAAATTATATAAATGTTTTATTTTCCCAGTATTTATCTTTCTATTTTTCTTATCTGCTATTATAAATTAATAAAATATTTAGAGGAGATACTTTAATTTAATGTTTATTCACATCTGTCATAAGAGATAAACACCTTATTTCAGCAAAGACCTTAATTCAAGATAATATTTTGGTTGTGGTTTTAACAATTTTGATTAATTTTTGCTTTTCTATTTAATGTATTACTATTAAAAACAAATAGCTAAATTATATATTACAGAAAGTAATAGTAATTCTTATGAATAAAATATAGTAAAACCTCAGTAGAAAATATTTATTGAGGAATTATCTACAACAGTGAAAATTAGAAAATCCTTTAGTAAAATACAGTTTTAATTATAAATATTAAGCAAAATATTCTTATGTTTAAAGTAAGTAAATAGTGCAACTCAAATAAACTCATAATATCTAATCATATAGGTGTTTTACAGGTTTGCCCTGACATTTATGATTAGCATATTATAAATTATTTCTTAAAGAATTCAGTGTTTAAAATAGTTTATCTTTAAATTTTACAACATTCCACTGATCATGGAACTCATCTGCTTCTTAATCATTTGGAACAAGGCAGTAAAACCAGCAGAAGAGGTGAAAGGGTTCTGGACATAGAGAAAAAAAATGTCATCAATAGAGACAATTCGTAAAGGATCCCAATGCCATTTTCCCTGTTCTGGATGGAGAAATATTGTATTAAAGCATCTGATTAGGAATATTGAGGAGTAAATGAAAAGAAATTAAGGAGAAAAGAAAATAGAACTATTGGGGACCATTTGGTGTTAAGTACAAATCAACTCTCCTGACTGCAGGAGAATCTTCAAGCTTCACGATATACAATAATTATGTTTATATTGAAGACAATGTAAAGAAAAAGCAAATTAAATTATGTGTTTTACATAATATTTTATATGTATTTCCATTATATATTATTAAACTTATAAAGCTTTAGGGCATATATTCATTAAATTTATTTTTGAAACATTTTCAGTTGATATCATACTGTAGGAGAATAATAGTATAACTCATGGCTATTTTATAATATTATTATAGATCTTAAATATTCCTCTCTATTAATTAACTCTATTAATATCCAAATGGAGTTAACACATCCATCCCTCAGACTATAACAAATCCCCAACTAATAAGAATCCCAGTTGAATTTTTAATAAACTTAAGTATTTATTTAAGCAATCTGAAATGTGTTTACAAAATAATTTCAGAATGATACTGGTGGACTGCGTAGCCTTGTCAACAAGTGGACTACCTTCTTAAAGGCAAGGCTGGTGTGCTCGGTAACTGATGAAGATGGCCCAGAAACACACTTTGATGAATTAGGTACATAGATGTTAATTTGAAAAATGTTTTTGAAAGAGAGTTTGTAAAGTTTATAAAATTCAATAAGTTCTCAGAAGAGGATGTATTTTACATGAATGTTTTCAGCATAAACAATGTGCTCATTTGAATTAATGATCTATATACTGTTAATAAATATCCTTAAGTATTTTTTAAATCTATTTTCTCAAAATACACTGCTGAAACATTTAGTTAATTGAATTCACCATGATATATGAATGAGAGTGTGTATGTATGTGTAAGAGAGAAATGTACCTGTATACTACATATAAGTAATGATATGTTTGTACTTTCTAAAATGTGTATTTCATATGTATTTAAATTCTTACATTCTGTTTCAAATAAGTTCATATGAGAATATAGCTGTATATTTTTACTATTGTAATTAATGGACAGAATAGAGGTTAGATGAAAAAGTGTGAGTAGAAATTAAACTTGTGCTCTAATCTTAGTTCTTCTTGGTGACTCTGGGATTAAGTATTTTCAGCATGTGTGACATGTGGAAAGTTCTACTTTGAGGATCAAATAAGGACTAACAATCTGATTCCTTTGTACCAAGGAACAGCTTTCTTTTTGATCAAAATAATTTGGTACTCATTATAGTATACTAAGTGCCATTTAGTGACTTTTATTTTGCTTTAAATCATTAAAATGTAAACTACCAGTTATCCTTAGATATTGAGACAGGTGAAGAGGTAAGCAATAAAAATGTAATATATGTGGAAAAATTTACTGGCTCTAATAGTTATAAAAACTGAAATAAATAGTCGGTCTCCTCAAAAACCATTATGTTGATCATAGAAACAAAAGTTTGTGTCAACTTTTCTGGAAAAAGGTTCTAAGTATGATTTTGCATTATAACCTAGTCACTCATTATTTCTCTCAAAATTCTTTGCAAGTATGTTTCAGTGACTTAGGATATTTCAGTCTTTCTTGTTTTTTAGGGAGAGCTAGATAGTATCAGCTTTTGTTCACATATAGAAAGGCTAATGGTTATTAATTTATTACTTAAGAGGTCTTAAATTCATTGTGAATTTAAAATAAATAACTTTTTC
>NW_006494610.1:8701857-8715334 GCF_000325575.1 Pteropus alecto
GAATCTTATTTGCAAAAATGTAACTAAATACTAAGACATTTCTTGTAATCTTGACAATTGATTATTAACTGCAGTTTTCTATCAGAAATTTACTTGTCGGTTTTGTTATATATTACTGTATCTTATTATCTATACCATTGTCTTTGCTTTAATATACTTTAAACTTGTTTGGGAGATTGTTGATTAAATAAAAATATCACTAGCAACTTTGACCATAAGCCAAAAAATTGGCTTTATGGCTTTATTTAGTATAAAGAAAAAAGTCACTGTGAAAAAGTATTCTATGTTCCAACTTCTAACTGTAGGTCCAAAAGAATTTGAGATTTGTAATACTTTTTAAATTAAAAAAAAAAAAAAAATATCAATAATAGAAAGAATAAGGGCTTTGAAAACAATAATAAATTTATTTAGACATTTGCAAGGAAATCTGAATACAAATCCTTTCAGATTTCTTTACTCTTTTTATCCAGTCTTTCATTTGTTTTGACCACACATAATTTGACATCAGTTTCCTCTGGTAACTTTCCTTATGTTATCATTAAAAGATATTTAGAAAATGCAGTAAAAGAGAAGAAATGGGAAAATTTCTATAGCTCTGCTAACCAGAGACACTACTTGTAATCTTATTGAATTCTGGTGTATAGTTTAAGGTTTACTTGGTTTTAGGCCATATTATATGCACTGTGCCTTTTCTACTTAATATTATTTGATTAGCACTGTTTCCATAATGTTATAATCTTCATAAACCTCTTTAGTATTTGTATAACATTTTATTTAATTTTCTTTACAATGTTCATTTAGTTGTTTCAAATTATAATGATGCTGCAGAATATCTTTCTGACTAATACTTTTCATAAATGAAATTTTTATAATAAATTTTTTTAAATACAGTTAATATTTGGAACCTTTAAAAGAATGATATTTTCTTTTTATAGAGGATGTGTTCTTGCTTGAAACTGATAACCCAAGGACAACACTAGTATATGGCATTTTTACAACATCAAGGTAATTATTAAACAATTATATTTTATAAGTTAAACAATAAAATTTATTAAGCAATAATGATTATTATAAAAGCATTCTTTTCACTTTAATTTTACATAGCATTTAGGATGTCACCTTCTCATTTTATTACTTTTGCTTGATTACCAAAATATATTTAAGCTGAACTAACACTTGCAAAATAGTTTTGTACAGGATATTTATAATGATTATATGATATTTTTCACACACGCAAAAAAAGGAATTATAATGCAGGAATAAAGTATACTGGACATTTTAAGGAAATAATTTGAAGATTCATGATTCGAATAAAACTTTTGGCACTTCTATTAAAATAATTTTTACTTCTGGAGCAATCTAAAATGACAGCTATTGAGAACTTTTCTCTAACTTCTAATCATCTACTGCCTTCATGGATGAATTAAATGTTTTAATGCTTTATATATTAATGGCTTATTTCAAAACAGACGTTTTTTAGCTTTACAGAATATACCATAAAAATGAACCTTTCCATGATGAACTATTTTAACTTTTTATCACAAATTTTGCCATCTACTTTTAAAATTGCATTTAAATTTTTAGAAAATAAGAAAATGAATCTCTTTCTTTTTCCTTTTTTAGCTCTGTTTTTAAAGGATCAGCAGTGTGTGTGTATCACTTATCTGATATTCAGACTGTATTTAATGGGCCCTTTGCGCACAAAGAAGGACCCAATCATCAGCTGGTTTCCTATCAGGGTAGAATTCCGTATCCTCGCCCCGGAACTGTAAGTATCGAGGAAAGTTTTTGGGAGGGGATTGTTATTTTGCTTTTTAAAAATATATAATTTAACAAAAATGAATATCATACTGATGGTTATTAAATACAAACATAGACCTGCTGGTATATTCATTATAATTTTTCAGACCACTGCTTCCCAGATTTGGAAATTTACATATATGTTATAAATGTTATAGCACTCTCTACAATTTTTTTCTAACTTCTATTGCTAATAAAATCTTATTTGGTTTTCAAGGCCACTAGGTATGTTAGACAAAGCAGAGGTATTTTTCCTAATTTCATTGGCATAGAAACCATAGCTTAGAAAGTGTTAACCTTTCAATGGCAACCTAAGAATTTGGATCCTAGTTACTCTTCACAACTCTTCCTTATATTAAGAAATATCATAATGAAGAAATAACCATATGATAATTAATTAGTGATAAATCATGTGGAGATATTTCAATTTTAAGGGATATATTTAGTTAAAAATTTTATGTTGTTATTTTTAAAAGAAAGAAAATGGTATGTGTGAGCAAATAATTGCAATGAAAGTGATGGTACAATTTAAACAAAATATTTATAAACTATGCAGTTTTGAGGCATACAGATATATCTGTGTATTGCAATATTAGTAGTATTAAGGGGTACATTGAAAACTAACTTTTTCAGCTGAAGTTACGGAGGTGCACTGGAAGGTTGGAAATGAAATTTTTCTGGGACAACGATGATCACAGTTCTACTATTTGTTTTCATTTGGCTCATACTAATGCTGCCTTGAATTCGAGAATACTGATTAGTTTCTGTCTCTGTAAAATGTCCTACAGTATACTGGTTGAGAGGAGATGTTATACAATGGCCCATCAAGAGGAATATAATTTTTTTGTATCTTTGCATTCATAGATTATGGGCATAATTATAAAATGGGTGGATATGAGTAATGAAGAAGGATTTTAAGGAAAATAAATCAAAAGATAGTTCTTAAAATAATATTTACTTAAACAAAATGTTTCTCTTTTCTTTTAACTTAAATATAAAATCCCCTTTCCTATATGCTTTCAGATTCATGCCATATAATTTTTACTAATTGTTGATTCATTTTATTTTTGTGTTATTATTAGAGTTTATTCACAATGTATTATTTACTCTCTTATTTTCTCGTCATCTTAAATTATACCTCTGTCAGTTTTTTTAATAGAAAAAATAGTTTGCTAAACCTTTAAAGAACCTATTTATCTATTCAAAAGTAAAAGGGTTCGAGTTTGGTTTCCTGCTAGGAAGCTCAAAGATTGGTCATTAATACATGTTTTATTAGAACAATTAAGTTTTATTTAACATTGGAAGATTATCAGCATTGCTATTTATCTGTGAAAAAATTAAATTTTAATAAGCCATACTTAATCATAACGCAACAAAATCTTCTCATAGAATTCACAATCTCCTTTTAAATAATTTTTCTTTGATGCTATAGCTCAACAGAAGATGAAAAAGAAATTTCATTATTTTGTGAAACACAAGAAAAATAAGTCAACAGATATATCTATCTTTGGGTACCTCAATCTAGAGTATATTAGATAAAAAGCTATTTTTAATTACATAAGAGAATGGGAAGTAAGAGGGGCAATTGAGAAACTTTTAAATTCCATCGTAACTCAAAAGCTCTCATTGTTTCATGTAGTGTATTTCATGCATTTCAAGATGACTCACTAATACTATATTGAGAATTACTTGATATTTGAAGTTGACCAAGTCATTGCTTCATCTTAACACAACAAAAATTAAGACGTGGTTGTGATTGTGTATACTTCCATCAATTATTCTTTTGAACAATATGGGATTTAGTACAGGAGCAATTGATTTGTAAACTCAGCAAAATTCCATTTACCCTCCAAAAATACCTTAGGACAAACTCCTCAGATAAACCAAGAAAATGAATAAAAGAGAGCCACACTGACTGAATCAGGGTTCAGGGCCTCAGAACCTACATGAGTGTGTTCTGGAGCCAGTTTATACCCAACTCACAGGAGCAGATTGTGCGCACCTTGTCTCAAGTAAGAACATGACAGTGATAACTTGAAATCAACGTAGTCAGAGTATTTACACTATGGAAATTGACACATATTACAAATCAGCGATTTTTGCACCTGAAGAAAAGCCACCCTTGCCCCAACGCTCATCAGACTCTTTATAAATAACAACTTAAAAGGACTCGGAATCGCAGAGAAAGAACTACTCAAGTTAAATAACAATTATAACAATTATTCTACATACATTGTAGGAATAGATAAACCCCTTTCAGTAAAATAAAATGAACTAATGCTAAACTAGAAAATTCTAACAGTCTCTCTTTTCTCTGTTTTCAAGCTCCTAAGAATAAGCATTTTCTTTTCTGTTCTAAAGCAATGTGGGCTAAGCCAGGGCTTGGTGACACACATCTGGAGCTGACTCTGTGAAAAAGGGAGTAGTCGGCACTTGAGACATATTTCTATAATGTGGTTTCTTACATCTGGTACTGAGAAGAGAACAGCTCCTTTAAATTTAAAAAAAAAAAATGTCAGATGAATGATCTTTAAGGAATAAAAGAGTCAGGGTGGAGAAATGACCTCTGGAACTTCTCCCAGAAAAGCATTCCTCCCTGAAGATTTGGTCTCTCCACCCTTCACTGAGCAACATGCCATGAAGTCAGCTCTCTGACTCAGAGTGGCCAATGTCTGTCTCTTCCCTGGACTTCCAGAGTTTAATATCCCACTCACGTAGCCAAAAGACCTATAGCCAAGTGACTGAAAGCATTCCCTCTCCTCTAGGGTTAAGAATGTTGCCTCTGAAGTTGCCAATAAAGGATCAACTGTGATTGCTATACTTTATTTCCCAGTAGTCCAGTTGCCAGGTCAACCTCATAAATATATGACAGGATTCTTAAAGAAATGACACTGGCAGAAATTGTATACTTTTGTTCTAATGTTCCCTGTAGGTGCTTCTTTTAAAGCAGGGTTGATAGCCGTGTTTGAAAACCGCCCCAACCAGCAAGCCGAAGTCAGTAGGAAGAAGACTGCCAATTGTGTCATAATGTTTCTCCATAAGTAATTCAAGTTTGTGGAAGAAATAAGACACCTTTGGTATGTTGCAAAGGGCAGCCAAAGACTGCAGATTCTCTCTGCAACTGAGCTAATATATTACATTATTCTGCTGCAACATGTATAAAGTTTTTGCAGAAGATTGCATTTGCATATACGGTCATGTTAAAGCAGAACCTAATCAAAGTTCAGTTTTAACATCTGTTTAGAAGTGGAGCACAACCATCTGCTTTAATCACTATGTTTTGAACAGGTCTGGTACCTGATATGGCAAAAGGACACAGAAAATTCATACCCTGAGTAGTGTTGGCAAGACAAAGACAAGTTGATTGCTGGCACTTTTGTTGATTACATACATCTTCTTGTTCTTACATTAGAGGTATTTCTATTTCTCATATGTGTTTGGAAACATTCAATTAGTAAATTTTACAATAATATTGAACACATAAGGAATATAGACATGAAAAGTCAAATTATATAGTTTTATATCATTATTTAAAACACGTGAGTAAAATAGACGATGGAATAGACAAAATGTAGGCTGGAGGACAGGTTGTGGGTGAGCCTCATTTGGGAAGACATATAAAAAGTATGAGATTGAGCTGGCCTTGAAACACAGTTGGATGTAGATTAGTTGGATAGGTAAGGAAGGACGTTTCAGGCAAAGGTTACAGCTTACTTTCCAAGACAAAGGTAAAAATGAATAAGTGAGTCCTAGAAGCTCTGCATTTGCTACCAGGACTGAAGGAGAGGATACTTGTAGGTAGTGAAAGATAAACGTAAGGAAGATGAGGGCCAGCTTGTGCCTAAGTATAAGCCTTTAAGTATGTAATTGTTTGTGTTTTAAATAAATGCCTAGATGACCAAGGATCTAAACATAAGATCAGTTTCCTCAAAATACAAGTTTCGCAGACCAATGCTAGCAATTAGTACAGATTCTGGAATGCCTCTAAGTCCATTTAGTTATCCCTATACCATTCATCTTTCAAGTGTTACCGTCAAGCTCCCCTTTATTGTGCTAGTTACTTCTTTTCTGACTAGTTTTGGATTTATTTCCTGCTGCGTTCAGCCTTGCCTACTCAGCCTCTTTCCTCCTCTTTGTGTTCTATGATACAGCAATGCCCCAGGAATTACAGTTCTCTAAATACTCCAAACTTTGTTTACACATCTCTAAACTACTTCAGTGACCTTGTCAGCCTCAAGTTTTCTACTTTCCTAAATTCATTTAAAAAATATTGGTTCTTAAACATATATGGCAATTGATTATGAACCAAGCAGTTATTTATTTTATATTTTTCTTAAATTATTATTATATGTCTTGTTATTTTGCTTGGAATGTGTCCAGCTGTCTAACCAGAAGACTTGTGGCTAGAAGACAATGGTAACTTCTTGTTCTTATGTTTTCTACTGGGCACATCAAAATGCTTTTTGAGTAAAAGCTGTCCAAAGATTGGAATATGGATTAAGATTTGAATATGTTAACGCTGAAAACTATTATAATGGATGTGAGGATTAGGAGAACATTTAGGAGCATAAGAGGATAACAGATGCCCAAGAATACCTGAAAATAGGAACAAAATTAGGTAAGGGCAACAACTGCTGACACTTCCTTAACATGGCATTCTTATTGTTCACTGCATTTCACCTAACACTCAAGTAATCAAAAACACTTAAAATGCCTTAGTTAGGAGTGCTTATCACTACTTGATAAACAGAAAGCTAGAACTGCAGAAAAACAAACACTTAAAGAAAAAGTTTAACCAAAATTACTCAGCGACTGTGGAGTAAAATTATCTTTCTGAAGAATGAGACACCAGACTAATTAATGGACGAAGGCTTTATTTTATGGTAGCACATGTTATATCATTGTTAGATTCGAATACAAAGCTTTCACATATCAGAAGGTTAGGGATAAGTTAGTTACATCTTATTTGTACTTGGCAATGTTACGCAGAACAAATTCTCAAGTCTAGATAGTCTGCAAAGGGTAATCAGTTCTTGTTCTTTTCACTATCATTGTATTTTGTTCTGTGTCTTAGCTGCACAGTTTACACCATGAATCAATGGAAAAAATCATTATTGTCACAAAATATTATTTTGTAATTTTGAAAATAAACGCATACTAAGCAAGAAATTCATTGTGAATAGTGTAAACAAAAGTTCCAAACGGGGGGGCATTTAAATTAATATAAAATATAACTGGTTTGCATTGATTTGTTTGGATACCTATTTTTTTTTGAGCAATTGCAACATAATTTTTTATCTGAATTTTAATTATCGTTAAGTAAAACCCATAAATAAGACATTAATTGAGTTTATCACATGTGAAAATAATTGTTAACTCGAAATTATATAAATCGTAATATGTACTAACTTTGGATCTCCCTGGAACTTACAAATGAGAATGCTTGCAAATATTTAAAGAGACATCTCAGCTTAGCAAACCATAATTAGTGGTGTTTTATGAAGGCCTGGAATTATTTAAATTACCCATACATTTGTTCTTTCCATGTTTTCATTCGGTGAGAAGTGTATTTCCCTTTTTCCACTTTGTATGAAGAATGAGGGTAGAAAACACCCATAATTCTCTACCTTTCAGAAGTATGAAACACATCCATCAGTTTAGTTCTTTGTCCTCATTTGGCCTTCATTGTGGGCAATTTTTAAATGTGTATTTAAATATAACGCTTTTTTCTAGAAGAAAAACATATGAGCCCTAAATGAAAGTCTCGTTAATGAGATAACAAATGAAAGGCTTAGTTTTATTGTTTGTCTCATTATCTCTTTTCTGTGAAGTCATTTAATTGTGTCTTTCTACAAAAACAGAAGTATATTTACTGGTCCTGTAAAAAGTTCTAGTAATGTTAACTGGTCAAAGTTAGTCTAAAAATTGCATTCAGCATGATTCAGTCTAAATGAATGTGCTGAGACTCATTTGCAAATGCGAGTCTGCCTGGCATACTTGCCAGGGGGCACTGATGTTTTGGGATAGCTGTTGCAAGGATTTAACCCAGAAGTTGCCAGGTTTTATTTGGTTCCTAATTTTTTTTTTTTTTCCATTGAGTCAACATTAAAATTTTGGCAGATTTTACATAAAATTTCACATTTCTATTTTCTGTTGAAATCTTGCTACGCTAGGCTTATATTTCTGCATAGGAACAATCAGCTAGAAATAAGTGTTCATTGCCACCTTTGGATAAGGCATAACTTTCCAGTTTGCTATTGTCCTCATTACATGTTACTGTTTACCACAGATGCTGTGCCCATTGGTATTGGTCAGGAAGCTTGCTTCATTACTTCCCTTTTACCTTGTACCTCTTTAAAGAGGATACATGAAAACTAAAACATGAGTGCTTTTGTTTCAAGAAAAATTCAACCATGTATATTTTTTCCTAAAAGTAGAGATATTGACAGGTGTTTAATAGGATTAGACAAATAATGTTTGTATGTGTTAAAAGATTATACCCAACAGCTTTACTCATATCATTTAACACTTGCATCCTATTACTGAGTTTGAGCTCCAGGCTACTGCAGTTCCTAGCCTACCCTCGAGTTTGGCCCGAAGTGCCCTATGAATGGAATCTTCTCCTCAGAAGCCCTTGTCACGCTCCCCTTCCGGAACTGCTGAGGCTGTCCAGCAGTTCTTTTCCAGATCTCAGTAATGTTTTCTATCTGCCACCTTTGAACTTGATGCTCTGCATCTTTTCTCTCTTGGCCAGAATAGAGACCCCTGTTTCATACAGCCCCCGCAGCAAAATTGGATGGCAGATATAATAGAGTGATTTACTCATTAAACTACTCTTCATCACATATCTACTATTTGTCAGCTTTGTTGTAAGTCTGAGGGTGAAACAATGAATAAAATATACCTAGTTAAGATCAGTACACAGCTTACATTCCAGAAGGAGAAACAGACAATAAAAATACAAGCAGCTAATATAAATAGGACTGTGAAGCAAAAAAAAGCCGGCTAAGGCGATAATGGAGATGGAGATGGGGATAGTGGAAATGAGCATGTGACTACACCTTTAAAGAAGAAACTTTTCAATTGAGAAATGAATAAAGTAACAGAGGAAACATAAAATTGTCTGGAGAAGAGTATTTCACACCGGGAAGAGCAAGTGTCAAGATCCTGGAGCAGGAGCGTACTTGAGGCTCAGAAAGACCAAGAACTACTGTGGGAGGGGTAGATGTAGGCCATTCATACAGGAGCTTGCAGGACATGCTAAACTATTGGGTTTATATTATAAGATTAATGGAAGTCACTGGGGTCTTTTCTGTAGGGGGATTGTCAAGTCTGATTTACCACATCCAATACAAGCTCCAGCATTAGAGATCTCTCTTTTGAAAGAAGGGATCAGATGGAATAAAACTCTTGCACATTAGAGTTCTGATTGAATTTGATAACGATAGTCTAAATTTATTTAGCCAATAGCAGCAGTATATTATAGCCATATGATTTTTTTTTTTTCTAACAAGACTATGCCTGGCACAGAATAAAAAATGGAAAAGTAATGGATGAGAAAGGTGAAAAATTACATTATATGCAAAATGGTGTCAGCTGCTCTCTGAAGACAAATAGGATAAGTGAACTTAGCCCCATTCAAATGACCAGATTATACACATTGTATATTCAGTTTCTACAGATAGTTCTGTATAGCATTATATATATTTATGCTGCTTTCTCTTTGATGAGCTGAGCGTAAATGCCCTTAAAACTTGAACTTCTGAGTATTTTGAAAAATAAATGACTTTTGTTCATTACTAAAACTAAGTAACTATTTTATTAATTTTTTTAAAAAATAATTTTTTAGTGCCCAGGAGGAGCATTTACACCTAATATGCGAACAACCAAGGAGTTCCCAGATGACGTTGTTACTTTTATTCGGAATCATCCTCTCATGTACAATTCCATCTACCCAATCCACAGAAGGCCTTTGATTGTTCGTATAGGCACTGACTATAAGTACACAAAGATAGCTGTGGATCGAGTGCATGCTGCTGATGGTAGATACCACGTCCTGTTTCTCGGAACAGGTAAGTATTTGAGCTCAAAGTATACTTTAATGTGTAGTAAAAAAGTATAATAAGTAAGGGCCACAATATTAGAACCAAAAACCCCCCGTCTTTACTTCTATCTGATCATCAGTTGAGGTAGTTTGTATCTCTATGCCTCAGTTTCCACATCTGCAAATTGAATTTAATAAAATAAAATAAAAGGGTTTTTATGAGGAAAAAAAAAGAATTAATATATGTAAAGCACCTAGAATAGTTCCTGTCACATATTATAGTGAAATGTAATAAAAATGGCCTAAATGAAGAGATGGTAAGAAATTTTAAGCATGGGTAAGTGATTCTCTCAACTAAAACAAATTCTGTGACGTTTTTATAAATACGTGGAATCATTTTCCAGTGATAATGATAGATTTGTTCTAGATAATATTTGAACATTCATTTAATAACTCAAATACAGGTAGTTTTAAAAAAACTATTAATGGGACTATTTTAATACATCTACAAATTCTAGTTTGTCAATTTACTTTAATAGACAAGTTGAGTGAGAATACTCTTACTTATAGACCTACATGATGCCTGTGGCAGTGGTTCTCAAAGTGTGGTTCCCAGACCAGACTAGCAAAATCAACATCACCCAACAACTTGTTAGAAATGCAAATTCTTGGGCTTGAACTCTAGAGATGAGACCCAGCTACCTGTGTTTTAACAGGCCATCCAGGTAATTCTGATACACACTAAAGTTTGAGAACCACTACTCAAGAGAAAGAAACTCTAGTTTGTCTGCCAGGGAATAATGAATAAAATCTTTCAAAGATTCCTTACTACCTTTCAGGCAGAGATAAAATCTCTTAACTTGTCTTATCATAATATTAGAACTACTCAATGAAATTAGGTAGTGTCTCTACCACTTTAAGAAATAGATATAAAATATGTTTGTAAACCTCGTTATAAAATGCATAGTGGTAGAATATGTATTCTGTCCGAAGAATAAATTACATTCAGACTTTAATCAATTTAAAATGTGGATATATTTTCTTGGCTAAATATAATTTTCAAAGTGTACTTTTCTTATAAAGTTCTTATTTTATCCTTGTTTATTCTTATACTTAAAACTCCAAATCTGAATCGTTCACGCTTATATAATTTTAACTTATATTGGTCTGAGGTTGAGAATCTTCTGACCTGTATTATTTGGCATCCTCTACCACACTTGAACATATCTGTGTTTTCACTAGTCCTCTCTTTATTTGCTCCGTACCTGAGAAATAACCTTTCCTTCCCAGGCTAACCATGTCCCACTCTGCTCTCAAATTTATCCCCTCCTGCCATCCCCAAAACCTTTCTTTATCGATTATATTCTTACTCACTTTTTTAGTTCATTTTATTCTTCAGTTGATCCTTAGTTTTGAAACCTTAGGCCAGGATAGGAAACTAGACCTAACCTTCACCCATTGCTACCTCTGTTGTAATGCTGATTTTGCTAAGGTCTTCAGTGTTTCCACAATAAGAAGATCCAATGGCTTTTAACCACTGAAAAGCTTCCATCTCCTCTTTGCATCATTTGACATTGTAGAATCTCTTTTCACCTGTTGCTTCAGCCACAAGCCACATAAGTCCCCTTTTCCTTAGCAATCTTTCTCAATTTCCTTCATTAATTTGGTTTCCTTTTGCCCATGAGTATGAGTCTTCCTTCAGATTCTGTCCATGGTCCTTTTCTTTTTACATGTTCTTTGGCCATCTCATTCATTCATTTGGTTTTCATTATCTATTCTGTGTAAACAAATCCCAAATGTATATCTTTGGTCATTGCCATTTCCTGAGCTCACTCTTTGTGTTTACAACTTACTGTTAGATAACACGAACTGTATGGTCCATTAACATTTTGGACATCATGCTTCAAACTCAGTTTATTACTTTTAAGACTTTAACCAATGCTTAATCCAGTCTTCCATATTTGTATTCTTATCGCACATTCCTCTCAAGTTTCTATTTCTCCTTGGTATATACTTTCTCTTATCACAGGACCTGGTAAGTTGAATAAATATTTGTCAGGATGAATTGAAAATAATAACTCAGCCCATTGCTACTATTCATGTAATGAAATGAATTCATAATTGATTTTGAAAGCTAATACCCATTTGTATTTAATCTGTATTCTCCCAAGATGTGGCCCCTAAATCATTGCAAAGAGTTGCTTTTAGTCTAGCTCACATCATTCAATGTGGAGTTTGCATTGAAAAGAAAAATGTTTTTTTCGTGAAGTGAAGTAATAATTGTGGAGTCACATCTCTCCCTAATGTCTCATGTTACTCAGCAAAAATGACTGTTTTCTTTCCCTTTCGAAACCTGTCTTAAAAGTGGACTCTAATGCCACAATTGAGCTGTTTTTTTTTTCCATAAAACTCTACATGAAATATGTAAATTCCATGAATGGAATTTTCAAGTCTTTATAAACTGTGCAGCAGTGTTTATTCAGATAGAAAGCAGTAAAAAGCATCCTTTATACAAGTCTGGCTTTTCTTACCACATAAGTTTCTGGCATCTTTGCACATATTTTTTTATGTTGGTATTTAAACATTTGTATCATTTTGAAAAACAGTATTTAAGCTTATGTTTTTAATTATAGTGGGAAGCTTCCCTAATTATTACTTACAAAGCCACATGAGTCTCTTAAAGACTCTATTCTAATAGGAAAGTACATGTTATGACAATGCTTCTGCCAACACCATCTTTCTGAAGAAATAGTAATCGATTTAATCACTGAAACTTTTCTTCATGGTCATATCAGACCACACTATAATTTAAAAACAGTGATTTCAATTTACCTGAACTCTAACAACCGGTATATCAGTATAAAATATTTACTGCCCAAGTAGTTTCTGGATTGCTGGTGAGATTGCTTCAAAAGAAAATTCTCAGTGCTTGTTTACTGCTAAAAGTAAATAAAATACTTTTCTGAAATGGAACTTGGGAGAACTATAGGTCGCTGTTTCCAGGATTTCTTAGCTTTGTGTATCTAAATGTCTTAGGAAGGATGTAACATTTCTTGAGTATTGCTAAATCCCCAAGTAATAAAAGAACACTTCAGCTGTTATAAATAAATAATGATGCTCCAATTATTGCCACAATAAGGCAAGCTTCTCTCATGGCTTCCCTTTTCTCTGTACCATAGTGGAAAATTCAGAGAATTCAATGAAGACATTAATTGTCAAATAAGATGCTATAAAAATAAATAAATAAAAATAAAAAACTTCTGCAGCAGTTAATAGGAATGCAAATACGTTATTGTGTACCTGCATTCACTTTGAATATTGTGAATGATTTTGTAGCTACCAGATACTCCAAGGTAGTTGTGTGGGCTCGGTGCCTAGTAACAGTTAAAATTAGCCTGTTGCAATTTACTACTGGTTTGAGAGGCTGATAATCTGGCCTTCTACTCTCATGGGCCTGCCTCATTATATTTTGTGTGCTGTCAGATGCCAAGATAGAGTGATAGATGATGATTAGATTAGATTAGATTAGATTAGATATAGAATAATAGAAATGAAAGGTGGGAAGGAGAGAGGGAGGGAGGGAGGAAGGAAGGAAGGAAGGAAGGAAGGAAGGAAGGAAGGAAGGAAGGAAGG
>NW_006494610.1:8715357-8732453 GCF_000325575.1 Pteropus alecto
TGAGATTTGTCCTCTCATCACTTATTGTTTACAGTTTGTATCATCAGTGTCTAGTCTAGAGGTCTGCAAAATATAACTTGGACCAAGGCCAGCCACTGTATATTGTCCATAAGCTAGGGATTTTGTTTTGTATTTTTAAATGATTGAAAAAAATAAGAAGAATATTTTATAAGCAGTGAAAATTATAAGATTTTCAGAGCTCAGTGTTCGTAAATAACTATTTATTAGAATAGCCACGTCCATTCATCTGAGTTTTGTCTCTGGCTGCTTTTTGTTCTTTAGCCCATGAAGCCTAAAGCATGTATTATTTCACCTTTTACAGAAAAAGTTTGCTGACTCCTGTTCTATCATTTAATTTTACCTGCAATTTTAGGAAATTGACTTCTTAAGCTATTTTCTAATAATCTTGTCATTCTATTAAAACTTAAACTAGAATCTGTTTACTTATTTTTCCACTCATTCCTCCTACTGTCCCCTCTAAAAAAAAGTTCACAGCTGGAAAAAAATGTATTTTAAAATCGATGTTTTATTTTATCCTTTAGTATTTGTGAAGTTTTGTGTGTGTGTGTTTTTGTTATTGTTTGTTTTTTTTTTGTTTTTTGTTTTGTTTTGTTTTGTTTTGTAATCTCACTTGCTTGTTTGTGTAGTTCTCAGTATTAGGGCTGTGGCTGTTTTTATGTTCCTTACTCTTTTTTTTTTTTTTTAATCTTTAGGAAGGACTGAAAACAGCAAGCAAGGTCCCTCATAGGATTAACATTTCTATTTTAACTTTGCCACTAACTGTTTACATCTAGGTCATTTTTTCAAAGCTGGCTGTATTGCATAGAGGAGAGATTTCTGCCTGGTTTTCTTTTGCTTCTGGAGTTATGAAAATATTTAAGTGCCTGGGTCAGGTTCAGACACATTCCGTCAAATTTATATTTTTTATCACTATACATGAATCAAAATGACATGTGGTTTTTGATGAAAAAATGAAAGTATTCTTATGAATGAATGTTAGAGGTTTAGGATGATTTAATGCCATTATGATTTTTTTTTTTTAATGTAAGGTCGATATATGTGGTGTTCAGCCAAAATTCTTATATAGTATGTAGTGTTTCATGCTTCTTATTGCTTCTGTTTAACTGGGCAAGTACTAGGAATGTTGGCTCCAGTAAGTCCTTTGAAAATGTGGAGTTTTGAAGAATGTGCCACAAATGTGACTAAAGACTTAATGTGTTTGGCTTGCAGCATTACAGGATAACTACCTTCATTGTAACTAATAGGTTCTGACAGTAATGTCTCTTGGAATGGCAAACTTATTGAACTGCAGAGCTAGGCATTTTGATTTTTAAAGAACTCCCTAAAATATTCCATGTAAAATTTGATAGCTGGAGCAGTGCATTTGAGTTCAGAAAATACTACTGTCAGTTGAAAGCTGTACATGAATGTCACTGTAAAGGTAATGTCTAGACTTCCCCTTCTCTTAGGGGTAAGAAATAAATCCTTTTAAAAGTCACTGGCTTTTAATAACATTGTGGTTCACTGCTTTCCAAAGCAGAACCTGAAAACATCTGAGAGTTTGCCAAGGATTCTACAGGGATTTTCACAGCAGGACATGCTAATGGAACAGAGTAGAATGATGGTTGAATTGACAGGAGAAAGATCATAAATCATGGTGTGATGACTGCTTGATCATGTAGAAAAGTAGCAAAAAAGGCTATGTGAAGGGAAAAACAAAAAATGGAAGATAACCCATACAGTGATTGCTAATTCAGAGACAACTGAAAAAGATACTTTAAAAAGATAATATATTAAAAGTAAATACATGGCTAATTGTTGAAAACTTTTATTTCAAAAAGCAGAATTGTTTTTCTTTAAGCTACTCTTCAGAAATATATTCTTTTAGAGAAATGTAATGATTATATAAATTTTATCGTTGCTAGTTTGCCTGAATTACTCATTTGTTTATTTAGAATTCTACATATTATGCAAATAAGTATACTTTTTCAGCTTTCTGAAACACTTTATTACTATTATAATGATGCTAAATACATTTATTTACAGTGCTTACCTTTTGCCAGACGTTACCTAATCTCATCCAACCCTTATAACTACCGTATGAGGAATTGCGAAAATGTAGGTTCCATAGAGAGGGCAAGGATATTTGTCAGATATATTCATGGCTATATCTTCAGTACCTAGAACAGTGAATGTTCTAATTTATTTATTCAAATAATATCTATTGAATGACAACTCAAAGTTGTCATTCAATAGATATTATTTGAATAAATGAGTGAACAAAGTGCACTCACACTTCACCACATTTGGACAGAAGCTCAGATAAGTTAAGATCACATAGATATTTAGTATATGATACAACCAGAATATAAACTCTTGCTGTCTGATTGAACATCTTGAGCATTTATCTTTTTCACATTACTATCTTATTTACCATTATCACTTCATATTATTTTACTTTTATAAAGTTAATTTCATTTATATTTTCTCATTTTACTATGAATTAAATGTTTTATCCACATATGTCAAGATGATATTGCTGAGATGTTAACATTCAACATTAGCAGTAGCATTGCTTTGTTTGAGCGATATCACTCAATTTCACCCATCCACAAGTTGTCACCAAATCTTATATGTGAACAAAATGTGTTTTACATGTGACAGAAGACTTGGAACACACTGGATTTGTGTGTGAATTAACTTAACTATGTTAGAATTTAACCTGTGAATATGATACCTTTTTATGTGATTCACCATATATTTAGGAATGAAGGAGGTAATATTTTGAGGTAGAGGAGAAGATGCAAAAATTGGGGTAGGACTTCACCTTAATTTTTTATGCATTACTAAATCTTAGCTCATTTCAAAATTTGTTTTAAAATGGGGCATATCTGTGTTCAAAATGTCTTACACACTCACCAAACACATACAAACCTCTTTGACATACTTCTATTTACATAATTAAAATAGATTCTGCATATTCAGTTGGTATATATGGAGGATTTTAAGATACCATGCAATGAGGAAGCACCTCTCAGCAGGAGAGATGCAATGGTTTGCTCTGTAATACTGACTTCTTTACTATTTAATTACTGATATTTTCCTACATGACTTGAAAACAACTAGAGTCAAACCTCATCCTTGTACGCTGCCTTCATTTTACCCTTTACTCTTCTGTGAATGTACGAACATTTTCTAGCCTAAAGGCAGTTTACAAAGTCTTTTGCCTGGGTATTAAGAAGAAATAACTACGCTATGTTCTTGTTCTTGATGTGCTGCCAAGTTTCCCCAAGGCAGCCTTTGTCCCTAGGAGAAGAATTCACAGCCTACTACTCAGCCAGGCCAGGCCTTCTCTATGAGGCTACCCAAAGGAGGTCTATAGCTAGCTATCACTTGTGGGGGTGTTCTTGTGGAAAGCCATTGTTTTTTTAAAAAAATCTCTATTGAACTGGAAAGAGTACAGATTGTAGAAAATGAAAAGAAATGTTTTCTTTTTGAATATAAAGTATAGTGTAAGTTGGAACAAAAAGATTGGAAACTGGATTTTCTGAGATGAGCCTGTGATATTACAATCATATATTTTTACTTTACTTAATTGTACGCTTGTTTTTCTCTTCCACTAATGTGGTTAGCAGAATAATAGCCTTCAAAGATCTATATGTCCTAATCCCCAGAACCTGCAGACATGTTACCTTACATGACAAAAAAGATTTTGCAGGTATAATTAATGTTATAGACCTTGAGATGAGGAGATTTTATGAATTGTCCGGGTGTTCCCAGTCTACTTGTATGATTTCTTAAAAGCATAAAGCCTTTCCTGGCTACCATAAGAGGGAGGTGTAATAAAGGAAGAAGTGTTGGAGAGATGCAACTCTGCTGGCCTTGGAGATGGAGGAAAGAGGCCACATGCCAAAGAAATCAAATGGTCTCTAGAAGCTGGAAAATGCTAGGAAGCAGATTGTCCAGAAGCAAACACACTCTTTGCGACATCTTGATTTTAGCCCAGTGAGGCCATAGTAGATTTCTAGTCTACCTATCTAAATGTATTAGTTCCAGAACTTTTCACAGCAGTTATGATAACAAATTGATTTGGGAAAGGAGAGAGGGTGAATGTGTCTAGAGTGTTTTATAGATATGTATCTTGACAAATAGCTATAAAGAAGTACTATTCACTAATCAAGGGAATATGTAATCAGCAAGCAGATATATGGGAATAATGAATTTCTTTTTGAGTGGCATGTTTATCCTTTCCTGTGACCTGTCATGCATCAGAGACTGAATCTATCACCTATAATACTTTATCTCATTAAAGCCTCACAGCATCCCAATGAAATAGAATTTTTATCCTCATTTTGCAGTTGTGTAAACTGAGGCTTTGAGCAGTTAAATGGCTTGCTTAGGGCTGTGAAGCTATTAGAAACAGTAATTAAATTCAAGCCCAGGTCTGTCTCACATTGAGTTAAAGATTTGGTGGAGCATCCAGACAGATAATTCAAAGAGGGTGTTATTGTAGATAACATTTTAGTAGAGAGGACTGTGCTAGAGATGTAGATATGGGAATCATTGTCTATGTAGGTGTTAGCTGAAACATGACAATTCCTGAGGTTACTCTAGGAGACTATGCAGATAAGAAATTAACTATGGAGAGCTCATTTAGGGGGTGGGAAAATATGAAGTATTTTCAAGAAGTTGGAGAAGGAGTGATCATGAATGTAACAGGAAAATAAGAGGAAGTTATAGCATTGTGGCCTCTATTAAAGAGAGTACCTGGCGGGAAAGAAGTAGTGATAAGATCATCAGATGTGGTACAGTTATATCTGAGTACCCTTGTAATATGCTGCTTTCCTCATTATCCTATATTCTTACTGACCAGTAAAGTTTGAGAGGAGAATAACCATTTCACTAGAAAGAATTAGATGTGAACAAGAGGAAGTAGGACAGGGTTAACATAGGTAAGTCAATGATGAATTAGGAGACGATCCAATGAAGAGGAGAAAGCTCTTCTCTTTACCTATTCCCCGAGAAACATAGGCAGATGTTCCAGGACAGTTTCTCTATGTGATTTAAACTTTGAAAACTAATGAAGAACAGCCTGTCTTATGATAAAAATGGTGCGGGAAAATAGGTTAATTTGTGACCACGAAATTCATTATTTTAGGTGAATAATTCTTCCCCAAACAATAAAGAATTAAATACAAAGAATTTACCTCAATTTTAAATTGTTGGAAATTTAGTTGTTGCATCCTGTGTAGGATCAGTAAAACCTGCAATAGAACACACTCCTGCATTATTTAAAGTAAATCCATTTGTTTGAAATCAAGATTCATGATGTAATGCAATAATGGATACTAATACATGATATGTAAATTTTTGTAATTTATAAAATTCTAAAACATTAATTTGAGTGATTTCTGAGACCCTTATTGAGTATTTTTAGCTGTATAATCATTGAATAACTATAATAATCTGTATGCTGATTATCACTTGATCTGATACTAAATTGTGATGTTTTTCCTTAACCCTCACAGATAAAATTAGCTTCTAGAATGAGAATAAACAAACATATTATATTGTAAACTTACTAAACACGTTTTGATTCATTATATATAGCAGATATTTTTTCATGAGGACAGACACCTGAGTTAAATAAATAATTAGGTCAAAATTTTTAAACGGCACATTTTGCTGTTTTCTGATTTTTTCGGTAAGCCTTGACTAAATCAAAACTTATAATTTAGTCACTCTTTTTAAAATTGCCAGTTTAGGAAAATCATTGACCTTAACATTTCACTTTCAACTTTGCCTTAGATGTCTACTTTTCAGCTCACCTATCTAAATATATTAATTCCAAAACTTTTTGCAGCAGTAATGGACACAAGCATGTGTGTGCTTACCTACAAAATTCTAAATATACATGTGGCAGTGTAATATGGCAAGTTAAAATTTCCAGAGATTATTCTCATAATGACCAATTGCAATTTCGGTAGTGCTTTTCCAAAACCTTGTTAAATACAAAATAACTTATTAGAATAGTTATAATGAGTTATTCTTGGATGAATGTTAAGATAAGAATTAAGGAACATTCTTTGACATTCAAAGGACCTAGGTTTAAATTTTGCCTCTGTAACTTATCAGTTTTATGACATTGAGCAAATTATATAACATCTCTAAGCCTACTTCCCTTAATTAGACCTATTTTATGGACTTATTTTAAATATTAGAAGAGATGAAAAACCCTGAGTGCACTGCCTAGAAATTAGTAGGCATTTAGCAGGTACATATACACATGTACCTATATAGTAGATATATATTTATTGCAGTCAATCATGCATATCTTTGAATATAAATATATAAGTAAAAATGCATTCATTAATATTTTTGAATTTATATTAAGAATCTTAAAACTGTTCTATTCACTAGACAGAAGCAGTAAACAAAACACAGAAATGTCTCTCCTTTCATGAAGTTTATATATTCTTGTGGGAGGAAACAAGCAATGAATAATATATGCATAATTATTTTATACTATTACTGAAATCGAAGTACAATATAATAGGAAAAACAGAGAGAAAAAAACTTTAATGACAGATCATAAATGAATCTCCTGGTGATATGTGGGAGGCATTTCTTGTGTTTGGAAATTGTAGATAAAAGCAAAGTACTGGTATTTAAGAATAGTAAATAATTTACATCACAGGCAAAGAGTAGGAATATGGAAGGAGAATTTCAGGCTGTGGAGAGTAAAATTAGTTATTCTTTGTGTGAAATTTACAAGGACGGTTCACATGGGCTCTCTCCTTTGATCTTGAACAGCCTTGTCAGGTATGTATGGCAAATACATTTTATAGAGAAATAAAGTGGATTACAAGAGGCAGGTTTGTTCAAGTTTATACCATTTGCAAATGTAAAACCGGAATGGATAAAATGAAAATAGAGGACACTATTGCATGTTTGAAAAACGGTGTATTTTTTCAGTAGTGGTGTAGAAATTGCCATTAACTGGGTTGTTAATGAACAATAATTATCTGCAACTGAGAGCAAACTGCCAAAGGAGGACCTTCATAGAACACAGTTACACACTTACGCAGTGTTCAGCATATGAGGAAACAGTATGAATTTGTTGTATCCCTTCTAATGTTAACTGCTGTTACACAGACTCAACAGCAGTGTCCTGGATTAGTCTTTAGTAGAACTGCTTTTGAGTATTTACTTTCTACTTTATCATGTTAATTTTAACCAGAACATAATTTCTATCTATATTCTTCCTTTATTATGTCTCTTAAATTATTATTTTTTTATTGTTTGCATTAACTATGCTTTCTTATTTAGAATATAGATGGGAAAGAAAATGTAAAGAAAAGCAATCCTAGTTTATATTCTCTTATTTGAAATCAAATGTGTTTTGGAATTTAGAAGTTTTAAAAAGGAAAAGAACATCTGCATATATATTGAGTAAAATGGCTCGCAGAACCTTAGACCACACCTCATGAAATACATAGTATTATTTCTGCAGTGAACATAGAAATCTTCAAACCAAGTGTATTAAATAAAGACCATAAATAGCTTCAAGTAAGTACAAGTCAGGTTTTGTGGCCAAATTAGTTCAAGTCAGGACAGGTTTGACCACCTAAGGAATTAAAGCGGAAAAAAAAAAAATCGAAATTTAGATTTGTAGATAAAAGAAAATAAGCAGGCATTAAAAATAAAGTGTAATCATCTACTCATATTGAGGGATTATACTTAAATATTGATTATTTTTGCACTCTGTATGATATGACAGTTGGCTCTGCTTGGCTTTTTTGGGGGGGGTGTGAATATTTTGAAATGTCATTGTTTACTTTTTCTTAAATGTTTTTTGTTTCACATAACTTAGAATCACAATAGTAGGATGGTTCTAAAGTAGCGTCTTTCTTTGGAGTTCTTGGCTCTGTCCTCCTTAGGAGAGATCAGGGATCAGCTTTGTCCTTATGTCAACTTTTCTCATGTTTGCAAATAGCTGCAGCAGTTCCAAAACATATCGGCAAACCAATCAGTCCAGATGGGAAGAGGGTCATATCTGGTTCTCCTATTCTTACTATAAAACTGTTTCCATTTTGTATTGTTTCCCTTCAGACTAAAAGACATCTTTTAGCATTTCTTAAAATGTGGGAAGTCCGCAGGCAACAAACTTCCCCAACTTTTATTTATCTAAAAATGATTGATTTTTAAAATATTTCCCTGGATAATAGAATTCTGGGTTAACTCTTTTTTTCTTTAAGCATTTTAAAAAAGGTCATTCCATTATCTTCTGGCCTCCATGTTTCTAATAAAAAGTCATCAATAATTACATTTCTTCTCATGACATAGTGTCTTTTTCCTCTGGCTGCTTTCAGAGTGTTTTCCTACATTTTTTTTTTTTTTCAGAAGTTTAAATATAATATACCTAGGTGCAATTTTTTATAGATATTCAGCTTCGATGTCACTGAAATCCTAGATCTTCAACATAATATTTTTCATCAAATTGGGAAGTTTTCAGTTATTTCTTCATATATTTTTTCTTCCTCAATCTCTCCCTATTCTCTTTTCACAGTTCTAATTACATATATTGACCATTTGATAATGTCGTGTGTGCCCAAAGGAACCTTTTCACTTCCTTCAAACATTTTTTCTCTGTGTTCTTGAAATGGATAACTTCTATTGCTTTGTATTCAAGTTCACTGACTCTTTTTCCTTTCGATATCTATCTACTATTAAGTCTATGGAGTTGATATTTTATTTCAGTTATTGTACATTAATTCCAAAATATCTATTTGACTTTTTCCAGGTTTTATTTCTTTGCTGATTTTTTATGTCTGTTAATTCATTATAACCACATCTTCCTTTTATTTCAGTTTCCTTTTAATTTTTTTGAACATATAATAGCTATAACATCTGTTTTAAAGTTGTTATTTGCTAAGTCTAATGTCTTGGTAATATTGACTTCTTTTTATTCTTGACCATTGACAACACATGTCCCACTTGCCCTGTGCTTGCCCCACCGTTCCCCTGTATATATAATCAATTTTGTCGTTGTTGAATAGTGGTCATTGTAGATAACATCTTAATTCAGGTTTTATTATCTTCCCTAAAAAGGGTTAACTCTTGTTATTGTAGGAAGCCAATTATTAGTTGATCACCTTGATTTTGTTTAAACTCATTTTACTCTCCATTAAAATTTTTGTGCTGGAGGTAAGTCACTCTAATTTAGCAGGACTCACACTCCAAACTTTCTCCCTTGTATGTCTTATCAGATCTTGGTTTCAGGTTTTGTTAGGGCAGGCCTAATGTAAATCTTACTCTAGAATGTGGCACTTACTCTTCTAGGCTCAGCTTTTCTTGTGTCAGCAGGATGCCAGAAGTTTTAACAAGGTGTTGATGAGATCTGTGTAGTAGGGCCAGAACTCCAACTTCACCCAGGATTGCTCTTCCTTAGGAACTGCTTACTCTATAATTTATCTATTCCATTTTCCTTATAACAGCTGCCATCTCTTAAGCCTTGAGTGGTCTCATCCTGCAAATATATGGGCCAAGAACCAGCTACAGACTCACAGGGGATTTCCATGTGGATTTTGGAACCCACTTTCTAGGCAGCGCCCTCTCTCTTATACCATGTGCCACAGAATTCATTTGTTTCTGCTCTCCTAAATTCTTATGTCTTCTTCTTCATCTCAGTGGGATCACCATGCACTACTTGCACACTAGCTCTCTGCACCTCTGTTGAAAACTTATTCCTGGGCAGATAGTTGAATGATCATGATTACCTTGTGAGTTTCCCTTCTTTTAGTCTTGCACTACCTGTTATTCATTACCTAGAAAGAATTACCTCATATAGTTTGTCTAGTTTTATAATTGTTTGCTGTAGGAAGGCTATTCTGATATCAGTTACCCCATCATAGACAGCTGCTATATTGCCTTCTGGAAAGATTTTTCTGATTGCATTTCTATGAAAAATGTTTTAAAATACTTATTTTCTTATATCAATGTGAACTCTAGATTTTACCATTATTTTAATATTTGCAGATTAAGTGGGTGTTTTTGTAATTTCATAAATCATGTATACACCTTGATTTTCAAAATATCTAAATTTTTTTATTATAATTTTGCTTGGTGGTCATTCTAGTATATTTTAGTACATTGCAAATTAGTCATTAACTTTATATATTAGTAGAATATGTGTTATTTTAGCTTAACTTAGGCAAAAATAAAATAAAAATTAAATATATAAATTAAAAATTAATTTAGTAGTTTCTTTTTTTGACAAATACAATTGCCAAAAGATGAAATAGATTAGAGAGAATTATATTGTTCATCTTCTGAGATTCTCGAATGTTTGAACAGATACATATGTCTACTGTAAAACTTATTTAAAATTAGCACATTAAAAAATCATGTTTGTGATCTGTCATGGGAACCAATATCTAAACTTTTAATAAACTCCCTAGGTAATTTTGAGTGAGGTAGTCTGAACACCATACTTGGAGAAACTATTTGTATAATAGAACATGGTCTCTAAAAGAACATGGATGGTAGTGACAGAAGTTAAATGAAATTGGTGGTATTAGCAAGTTACTGAATACTATAATTCCTCACAATGCAGAAAGGTATTTCAATCATTCTGAAAGATTGTGCAGCACAGAAACCTGTTTAACTTGTTATCCCAGTACTACACAAATGTATTTGACCCTACAAACTTTTTAGCACCAGCACAATGTGGGAGATGCTGAATAGATGAGATGTGTTGGTACTGCCTTTCTAAGGGCCTCCCCTCAGATAGACACTTGAGATGCCATTGGTGATTAACTGGAGCTCTAACTGCTCCAAGGGCTGAAGCCAAAAGTATCCACATCACAGCATTTAAATTACCTACTGAGTGTGAACATTTCTGCTAAGTGTGAGATATTGTGCTAAATGACCTAGTTTATAAATAAATTATGTTTCTTAAGATAGCATTCATGAATAGAATTAGCACCTCTTAGAAGTATATTCACTACACTACTAATAAAGATTTTATAAACTCATGATTTTATTCTGTTTTATTCTCAAATTTAAAAATACTGTTAAAAGAATATAGCAGCAGTTTGAGACCCTGACAAGAAAAAGAAATCTATTATGAATATATATTTTAACTAATATGAAATGGAGGAGCCAACTGGTAAAATCTAATTATAGAAACTAGCAGTGTTAGAGGTCTAGTCATTCTTCCCTCATTTATCTATAAAGCTTTAATTTTCCAAATAGAGCCTTTTCAGGTCTTTTTTTTTTTTTTTTTGGCTTTAAAATATATTATTTTAATAAACAAACTGGTTCAGGAAATTATAATAAGGAAGAAATGTCAAACAAATATAGTGATTTTATCTTTTATAACACTAATTTTAATTAATAAACGAGCTGATTTTCTTGCAATAATTTTCCTCTTAAGTCATGCATAGGGATGCTTAGGCTGACATCTAGGGACACTATGGTGGAGATACAGGTAAAGGAGGAAAGACTTGAATATGTGACTGAGATTTGTATGTCTTTACTAAATTAAATAAGGTCACTCCTTATCTGGTACAAGTTGTTATTAATTTCCAACATCTAGAATCAAATTGACTGCATAATTTGTGGAGCCCAGTGTAAAACGAAAATTCAGGACCCGTTGTTTAAGATAATTAAGAATTTCAAGGAGGTGACAGCAGAACATTAAACCAAGCATGGGCCCTTCTGACCATAGAAACTCGTGTGATTAAACAGATCTTACACCCATGAAGGTGGCCCTTACTAGAATATTTTTTATAGCTTAGCAACTAGGAGAAAGAGACTGACTAGATCTGACTAAGGAGGCAATGTTCACTCCAAATCCCTAGGCAACCAGAAGCCCAGTGGCAAGTAAATAGTTTGACACAGCAATGTCTAGGGAAACGCTTTAAGAACTATAGTTTAATTGAGACTCAGCAGAATAGATATATAATTGACTATTAAAATGACTCACCAGGAATGACCTATATTTGATCACTTGTTTGAGATAGCCAACACTTGCTGTGCTATAAATACAAGCTGTTCTCTTGTATGGAGACAGGTTTAAGCATAATATTGCTATGCTTCTTATATTAAAAAGAAAAAATCTTAGATGGCATGAAATATATAAAGCAGAAAAGAAGCTTTTCTGGGGAATTTTCTTTAAAAATTCGATGAAACTAAAGATAATTAAAATCACTAATGTGAGTTGGTGAGTCTACTATGTTATCTTTCTGTATAAGTTTACAGTATGCAAGACACTTATAAGATTCATCTTGCTTGATTTATGTAACAATGTTTAATATATTCACAGTATGCCTATTACCTATATCTCATAGATAAGAAATTGAGGTTCGTAAAATAGTGGTGACTCTAATAATGTCATAATTTAGTAAGTGGTTGAAGTACAAATAAAAAATAATTTGCATTTATTCAGGATATACTATGTTCCAAACATAATGCTAAGCAATTTCCATGCATTATTCATAACGTTTTTATTAGTCAGAACTCTCAATTGAAAGTGACCATGTACCTTACTCAAATTAGTTTTAAAAAATTATTTTTTATGTGTGTTCAACTGGGAAATGCAGGAGGCAGTCTCAAATATAGCTGAATTTGTGCTAAAATGATGTCAGGAATTCATGAGTTTTCATTAAAATGTTAGTCACTAAAAGATATGTACTTTAGAATGTCTATAAAACTCCCCATTACTTGTATCTACATAAAGCCATCTCTGTATCCTTTAGTTTAAAGATGATAATATAGTTATCAAATATCTTCCTTCTGGGGAGTATGTAAGAATGGCATTGCTTGAATGTACTCACAATGTAAATCCTCAGCATGTGGCAGCAAGGATGGCCCCAACACCTCTAGATATACAAGTCTTTAACAGCCCTCACCTCAGAAAAAAAGAGGTTTCCACAACCTAATTCTCAGAGAGGGCTGGGCCCTAACTTGTCTCTATGATCATTCCTACATGAATCATGGAGGCAAAGGAATGCCCTTTTGAAACAGCCTGTTATGTGTGTCTTCTTGTGGCTGGAAAAGTTACACCATTCCTTAACTATGTAGATTCAAAATGAAAGAGGTGGTGTTTCCAAAAGTAGACTCAGGGTGTTATTATCAAAAGAAGGGGAAGTGTTTCTGAGTAGGCTTTACTAATAGATGTCCATCATAAAAGGTATAATTATTATTTACATTGTACATGCAAACAAACTGAGGCTTCAGGAAAAAAGGAAGATAATCTGCTTCACTGTAACTCTATTGTAGACACGATGCTTTTCCCAAGGAAGTAAAAATAATATCCCAATTCTCCAGAACAATAAAAATGATTTATATTGTGAGTACATTCAAGGAATGCCATTCTTACTACACACAGAAGGAAGACATTTGATAATTACATTATCATCTTCAAACTAAAAGATACAGAGATGACTTTATATAGACATAAGTAATTTAGTTTTATGGACATTCTAAAATGCACATTTTTAATGGCTAACATTTTAAAGGATTACCTGCTACTCAAAAAACCATAAGTTCTAAACTGTGAACTCTCTAGTGCTATGAGTCTTTGTCTCTGAATCGGAACTGGACATAGTGCTTGTCACACTGAAGGTGCTCCATAATTTTTTGTTGAGTGAAAATGGATGGAAGACAAACCATGTCTTTTTAATTATTTACTTATTAGTGGATGGTACAGCCCAAGTATTTCTACATAGGGGACTGAAGAATTTGTGAGTGTGTCTTATAAAGAAAGCTCTAGGTATCTACGAGGATTGCATTTTGAGAGAAACTGTTACATTAATGGGCCTGCTTAAGGAGGAGCCATGGGTGATTTCATATATATTGGCTCTTTCCCAGTGCCAAATTGGTTGAAATGACACAAGCATTTGACAACTGAACTTTCTGCTAAGTATGGTTTATGATATGCTTTAGTTATGATTAAATTGGACCAGATTAAATCTGTCTCTTGAAAATCTGAACTAGAGATGGTGGAAATCAGGCAGTTTGTAACAGAAGCAGAAGTGTAAAGACATCCAGAGTGGAACCTTGTAAATGGTTTACACTAGAGTTGAAGTATTTCTTTCTGAGGCCCCAAGTCCTAGAGAGCCCATGCAGCCACCAAAGTTATTGATCAACTGCTAGAACTATTACTTTGTCTTTTTAAATATTCCAGTCTCAGTGAGATCTGGCATCAGGATAAAACAACTGTATCATTCTGAGCACCACATTTTAAATGAGATAATGCCCAACCACAGGGTGTCCAGAGAAAGACAGGTAAATGGTTTGGTTTTGAATTTGAATAAGGTATGCCTGAAGGAAGAATTCATGCTTAAAACAGAGAGAGTATGGAGTTCATAAAGATAAACTTTATATGGAGAAATGTAATAAAGAGACTGAGTACATTCTTGGTCCCTATAGAAGAAAGGCCAATGAATAAATGAAACAAAGAAGTATATCTGTTTATATTCAGTTGAAGAAGAAATTTTGCAACTTTTTGCTGACTTATTAAAGAGTGATCTTGAATGATGAAATTGTAGTTATAAGATACTGTAAATATTGTATAATTAGAGATTCTTCAATTTAAAGACTGTATTGTTCAGTTTTATAGAAACTTTTCTTTTTTTTTCAGAAGGTTAAGGTAATTTTCAGACTCAATGATACATTTTAGAGTTCCTTGTTCTTGTTAGGAAAAGACAGAAACAACTCTGGTGTTTTTGTTTTGTTTTGTTTTGTTTTAGTATTATTTTATTTAAAGAAGGACCCCCAATTATGTAAGTTCAATGTCTCATAACACTTGATTTAACCATTGTTAATAGAGATGATTAACACTATCACAGGTATTTAAAGCTATTCCATTCATATTCGAATCCACAAGTTGAATAACTATTCTCATTTATGCATAGAAAAAACTTTAATATGTGGAATTCTAATAAGAACAAATATTTTCATTTGCGATACACTGATGAAAATTGAATCAGTGTAATGAAAGAGCTCTGCGGAAATGGTAGATCATAAAGTTCCAATGCAAGTCTAAAAGTGGAAAAGTAAAGGAATTAAAATGGACATTTATTTTCTTGAAAGTCAGACTTAAATAATAAATTTTCATCATAGAGCCAGCCCACAGTAGGCATCCAATAAATATTTGTTTCTTAATGGGGCTTTTGCATTTCTATAATCTTACTTAAACTTAATTTTCAGGTAGAAGTGTTACCAAGACTTAAATTTACTTTTTGCAAGAGTTTCAGATAATTTGACGTCGTTTTAGAAAAATATTTTTTCCTTTAATGGTCTTAAAATAAAATTTACTCATAATTACTCGCAAAACAACAACAAAAAATAACTAAAATAGGAAGACAAGAAATAAAAAAGGGATGTTCCAGCTTTTATTGCAAATGAGTCAAAGGCAAGTTTTGCATTATCATTTACTAGCCCATTTTTATAGCTGCTTTTTGTGTAATATTTTATAAATGACATGTATAAAGTATATTGTAGGTTCTTTCAGAAGAAATGATATATGTAAGATTTCGCTCTTGTAGTAAGTTAAGGGCTGAGGTGAAAAAGGAGCCAGTTGTTTCATTTGACAATACTTAATTCCTTTCAGAGTTGATATTTTTTCTCTTTCGGAACTCCTGTGATCAAGGTTTCTTTTCCTGCAGTTTTATTTGGGACTATGGCTAAATACAGTTTCTGCTCTGTCTCTGCTCAAGAAAGATGTCATTGCTGTCATGTAGAATGACAATGTTCTTTCCTCACAAACTTCAACAGGGAGCCATACCACTCTCTTGTGATGTCTTAAAAAAAAAAATGAAAAAAAAGATGACCTTTTTGATAACATGACCTAAAACAAAGATAGTTTTACACCTTCATTCATCTCTCTCTCTCTCTCTCTCTCTCTCTCTCACACACACACACACACACACACACACACACACACACACACACACACACACACATGGATCCTGCCCTAGCTGTTTTAATTTCAAGGACTTCATTTTAGGTTATTTTGGTATCTTCTATTCCCCTAGAAGTTTCCACTGTTCTTTGTGATGAATTGTTAATATAAATTGGGAAATACCTTCAATAACATCAATTTTCAATTGTGACATGTCTCTGTACCACAACCCCAAAATTTTTCTCTTCCAATTTATATTTGCAGTATTTGTCTTCCAAAAAGTAGTTCAGATTGTTACCAGTGCTGATTCTAAGGAAGTCAATCAGTGAAAGAGAGACATTTCAAAATTTTTAAATTACACCTAAGCCTGTAAAGCTTTAGAATTATTTGTTTTTGAGTAGTTTGAAACTTCTGAGATCAGGTGTTCAAACTTTGTATCCTTACAAGATTCAGGAAAATTCAGTTCTGACAAAATCTCTAAGTCTTGTTCTTCTGTATATAAACATTTTTAGTATCATTTAATAGGCTTTCATTTTTTAGTTGATAACCTTTTAAAGTAGGGTACATTATTTATTAAGAATTATTGAGTCTTTCAATTAGGTTCATAAAATAGAAACTGTAAACATGAAATGGAATCATTTATGTCAGAATAACTCTTGCCTGTGGAAAAGAGGACAGTTTGAGATGTGGGATTTGAGAATCACTAAATGATTCCTAGTTGCAAAGTCCCTTACAACTCAGTTGACGTTAAACCTTCTTATTGACATTTCTCAACAGAATTTTTAAAAGTTCCAGTATCTGTGATAACTTACCTTTCTAAATTATAAATTCATAGTTATGTGCTCATACATTAAAACTGTAATGACTTGATATTCATGATGCACCTCATTAGTTATTTTATTAGAAACACATTTGGGTGAGAAAATGTTTTGTTACTCGATCAAATTACTCACAAATTTGCTTTAATCCCACTTTGCTAAATCTCACCTGGTTTCTTTTAAAACTAAAATATATCTGATTTGTAGGGTGCATAATTATATGTTTACCAAGTTTTTATGTGACATAAGAAACTACCTTAATTAAAAATCTCAACATAAGTAACATTTTCTGTATATATTATATTTATTATACATCTCCGTTTTTGGCAATCTCGACCTGGGAAATCTGAGTAAATTATTTATTTGCT
>NW_006494610.1:8732541-8766701 GCF_000325575.1 Pteropus alecto
AAACATCTAAAAGAACATTTCCAAGTGATAAAGAAAAGTATGAAAACAGTGGAATTATTTTATGAATAGGTATCTACATCTGAGATAAAACCACAGTTATGTTTCTCCTTTGAAAATTATTTTGAGTTGCGAGTTGAAATATTTTACAATGTCTAAATTCTCTCACAACTACAAACGTGAGTTTCTATTACTAGTTATTTATAATATTATTATAAAAATTTATTTATAGTAATCTTTTCTGTCAGATGATCAAGTCATTATGTGTCGATGTTAACAAAGCTATGGCAATGTCTTTAAAGTGGTTTGGAGGACTAAATAATATTCTTAAGGGCCAAACTTAAGGTTATCTACTACTATTTTAAGAATACACACCTGGTTCAGAAACAGAATTTCTGACTTCATAGGAAATTTAGATATTCTTCTCTCATAGTCATGACTATACCAAATATGTACAGAATATAAGAATTTATATTCATTTCTTTTGAATTATACCTAATCTCAATTTAAACATGAGATTTGGAATAAAATCAGTTTTGCAAATGGTAATAGCTCAATATATACAATATCTTTTTGATAACTAATTACACAAATATTTTAAATTCTAAGTCAATAATCTTATGTCTGTGTCTTTCCTTTAAAAAAAAAGTATTGTAGCATCTTATTGTTTCTTTCTCTGATTTAGATCGGGGTACTGTGCAGAAGGTGGTTGTTCTTCCTACTAACAGCTCTGCCAGTGGTGAGCTCATTCTGGAGGAGTTGGAAGTTTTTAAGGTTTGAACGTCTGTTAGTCTCAGAACATGCATGATGAATGGAACTCTAATCTTATAGTCACTTCGAAGGAAAAATATACTTGATAAAAGATCAAATAAATGAATGTTATAAATTTTTGAGAGTAAGAAACACCAGATAAAATGAGAAATATATAACAAATATTTTCTGAAGTATTGTTATTCATTTCAAGCTATCTTAACATAAAAGGATGAGTTTTTCCAGCTATCATCACAATTTTAAAAATTTTGGTCATCATTATTTTTAAAAAATGAGTTCTTGTGGTCAAGGTCTAGAAGATTTGCCATGAAAGGCCTTTTATCATTTGCTTCACAAGCCACTGAAACCCAAATATTTTCACATTATTGTTAGATAAACTTTCTCACATTTTTTAATCCAAGAATTTGAAGAAAAACTACTTTGATGTCTCTTATTTTATTGTTTTCAATTCAAATGTCACTCTAACTAAAACAAATGTTTCTGTATCACTCAAAACTTAATGTTCTCTCTGAACTTGAGATTTTATTGTATTTTTCTCTCTGTCCTTGAATTTGGCATTAAAAAAGAAAAAAACAAAACAAAAACAAAACACAACAAAACAAGGTACACGGGGAAATTCAGTCCTGTAAGATCTTAACCTGCTCAGGGCAGAGTGCCTATTCTTTATGTATCTGTCAGCCTAAAGAGCAGATTTGTGGGGTCTTACGCCTTTTTTTCTCCTTAAGATGTAGGTGATTGTAGTTCAAGTGGACCCTCTTATCTGCATTTGAAAAGTTAGGTAAAGGACAGACAGAGGAGCTGTTAGAATTAAAAATAAACTTTGACATGGAATAAATCCTACTATAGACAACTATTTCCAAGTAAACCAATTAATAAACATTGGACGCTGGACATTAAAAGACAGGAGTCAGCCTATACCTGAGTAAAAGTAGCATTTCAGTACTCAAAAACAGATATTGATAGTCCAAATAGGTGCTTTGCTTAGTTCAGTGGACTGAGAATGTATTGACTTATTAATATACATTCTCAGTCACCAAAAATATTGAATTTTTATAAGCATATAAGTGACCAAGATACAATGCTGTTAGATTATGTTAATAAATTCCTAATAACTTTTAAATGTGAAGAAATATGTTTTTTAAAGAATCAAATTAAATATAAAATCTGAGGAACTGTGATGAATTTCCCAATGTTATTAAATTTATAATTTTTAATGCTAGACTCACTTTGTCATAAACTTTTTGTGATTAGTACATTAAAATTGTACTCAGAAAATGTTAACCAGGTGCATTCAAGTGCCTTTTTTATGCCTTGCTTTATAAAGAAATTTATTGTTTCACTAGGTTAACCAGAATCGCATTATATATAAAATATTTTTTTCCCATTCAATTCAATAGAGACAACTTGGCCAGCCAAAATAATATAAAGTACCTTATTCGGGACTTCTCTTGAAGATAGCAAAAATATCATATCGCAGCACTTCATTTTTAATTCTGAAATATCTGTTTTTGGTAATCAGGAAATGTTAATTAAGTGAGTTTGACACAAGCTCAAGCATACATGTTATGGAAAGGTCTTAAAGAAATGTGATTTATTCTGATCATGTGCTAACTACTTATGGTCTGTTATTTGAGTTATGCTGGTGTTATCATCACGAAGAATAAACTTTCAGTGGAAAAATAGAGTCAGTCAAAATGCATGTGTCAGACATCAGCCCAAGAGAGAGACTAAAGTTTGAGCTTTCTTACGGATGCGTGTGCCAGTGATTGATATGGCTAAATTGAGAGATACAGTTACCAAACACAGTTACTGTCTTCAGCATGGTGTTTGTGTCACATTTTCTGAGGTGTGGTAAAAATAATTGGGTGTGTATGATATACTGTGATGAGCACGTGAAGAAATAATGCATTTAAACTGAAAAAATTTCTTACCTAAGTGTCACACTGATAGACTGCAGAAAACCCAATGTAACTTTTAAAAACCAGACACTTTGTTTTTTATAGAGTGCAGATCTACAAACTCTTCTTTTAATCCTTTGTTCAGAATATTTTTTGAAAATATGTCCAGCTCCTCTAAACTTAACTTTAATTGGAGGTACAATTATTAGAAGTTGCCTACATGGGTATAAGTTGTAATACTTTTTGTATGTGTGTGTATTTCTAAGCAATGATCAAAACTTGTTGCGATAGAATATTTAGAGATATGACCATTTTCTCTTTTAAATGTAAGAACAGACCACTCCAGAAAGTGAAATAACTGTGGGTACACTTGATTTTGAGAGGTTGCTCCCACTTGAGTTATTCAAATAAAATTTCACAGATCTTTATCAGTTTATCATGAGTCTAATTTTTCATCTTTAAAAGTAACTAATAATGTTTAAGACGTAAAGTTATAAATAGAGTGACTTTCAAAATGGACTACTATTTCAGAAAGCACTTAGGTTCTTTCACTAATTCACATTTATCAAAAGAGGACCCCTAAAACTATTTTTTTGTTTGCAGTAAAAAGAATTAATAAGTATGGTTCAGGCTAATACATCTTTCCAAAGCAGCATTTGGCAGGTGAATAATAGAGTCTTATGCAGAGTGCTGTGTTGTGGAATAAGATGGTATACCATTCCACAGCTCCCCACTCAAATGCCCAGATTCAATCCTGAGTTATTCATTGGCTTCAATATTCTAAAATATACTTTTTTCAATTCTTTCAAATTTTCATTTTTTTCTAGTAAATATATTAATAGATGTGTTATAATTGCTACTTTTTTAAATTTTAAGCATATATTTGTGTCACATATCCATCTTTACTCCCAACAGAAAAAAAAATGTACTTTATAAACAAGTTTTGCTAAACTTTGAAAGTATATGTGCATATAGAGAGAAATGATGGTTTCTTGAGTTTTAACAGAAAAGAGAAATTTTTTTGAATGAAAATCCTTTTAATGATTATTTGAGCAACTAACATAATGATTTCTAATCTTTCAGAATCATGCTCCTATAACAACAATGAAAATTTCATCCAAAAAGGTAAAATCAACCCCATTTTTATTTTCTTTGCATGTAAAAAATTTTATGACTATAAAAATATGTATTTTATAATTTCTGAAAATTTTACTTTAGTATTAGCAAAATAATTAATACTGTTTACAGTATACCACAAAATCACCTTCAGTTTTTGACGTAGAATTTATTAGCTATTAGTGGAGACAGAATGGGTTTATTTTTATATAAAAGTTCTTCAGAGCAGAAAATACATATATGCAGCAAGATATTCCAACATTTTATATAGCCTATATTATCAAATATTACAGTGTTTGAAGCCAACCAAAATAAAAATAATCTTTCTGAAGGAAGAACTTAGTGTGTTTGGGCTACTATAACATCACAATCATTCTCAGGGGCTTAGAATGAGTAATCAATCCCCTTTTGAGTTCCTGCTGCTATCATATGTTCAAAATGTGCAATGCATTCTTTTATGCTTATTTCTAAGGAAAAGCTATTTTTTTAGGGTTATACATATCATTAAAAAAATCTGAATGTCTCAAATCTAAGCCGTATTAAGTTTTGGGATTTGGGGAAGAAAAGTTAGAGTATGATTATCAGAAACGTTAAATCTTCTCATTTGTGCCTGCCCATGCAAATACACAATGATCACAGAAAGGAAAAGCCTAGTTGTAATTTCCACATGTACAAAACATGCACCTCTCTCGCCCTCAAAAGGGCCCCAGAACAAAAATTCTAAGGGCCAGAGTAGTGTAGTTAAAAATGGAATAGGCTTCAGAGTAGGGCTGACACGTGAATTCCAACCTAATCATAAATTACGAACAAATCATTGAACTTGATAGAGCTAAATTTCTGCCTCTGCAAGGTAATGCTTTTCTCACAAACAAATTAATTTATATAAGTTGCCTAAAATAAAGTAGGTCCTTGGTGACTGTTGTTTGTAAGAGACTAAGACTTATTTTTCTTGGAACAAAGAATAAAAATTTTATGTGTTAGCACAACTGATGACATAACTTTAATGTTCTTCACCATATTTGGTCTGTTACAGATGAAGAAGTATTCCACAGTCAGTCTTGTACTCTTTTTCACTTGACTAAATTTTATGAAGAAAAATAAATAGGGTACAACAGAGCTAAAGATCTCATCTGTAAAAATGTTTGTATGGCGCATAACAAACATTTTCCCAAGTAACAAGAAGCCATTTGTCATTTTCCCCAGTATCCTAGGGAGCTGATCCCAAGGCAGAATTGCCTTTGAAGTCAGCAGGGAAGCCCTTTGTTTACAGTAGTTTAATGGAAAGTATTAGAGCAAAATTCAAAATGGACACAAAGCCGTTTGTGCGGAATAGTAGTTTAGTATACAATTAGATTTCAACTTGTAATTCAACTGGTGAACCTGTAGTTCACGATCCATCCCATTAAATTGCAATAAATGACACACACACTCAGTCAAAACTGAGTATTAAGTCTGTTTTCAACATCGTATATTATAGATAATTAAAAATGTTTCATTAAATCAATTAGATCAAGTAATTACTTGATTTAGGGGGAATTCATTCGCACAACTGCATGCTGTATTATTTTTACAGTGTGAAAGAGCTACACATTGCCAATGATATTTTATATTTACTTAAATACCATGAATTTATTACCTTCCCTAGTGCTCAAACTACTGTGTCCATTTTATGCTTCTTTATTCTCCAATTTATTGTTGCATTCCATATAGCAGAAGATAGTTGGATTAATAAAAAAAGAAACCACCTGTATCCTTCCTCAAATAAACCAGTTTCCCCAAAATATTTAATAAAGCCAATGCATTCATTGTATTATTTACTAATGTACTCAATAAACACTTATTTCAAATGTTCTTAGAGAAATGATTATTGTCAAAACATGCAGTTGTTTTTTCATGGTTTTAATATCTCAAATGGGGATCAATATTTTTCAGTCCAATTTCTGAAAAACTAATTGATCTTTATAAAATAATTATTTTACATTAAACATAGAGTGGAATGTAACTCAAATGACTAATCAGAATTAAAAAAATTACAAATTAATAATTAATCAATAGTTTACTACTACTATTTAACATTCATTGAGCACTTAGAAGCCAGAAGCTACTCTAAGCATTTTATATCGAGTTAGTCTATACATTTAGCTCTTACAAAAACTCTGTAGGGTAAGTACTCTATTACCCCAATTTTACCAAAAGACAAAACTGAGATTCAGAAAAGTTACATGGCAAATTTGTGGTTGAGGCAGGGTTTGAATCCCAGAAGTTTGCCTCCAGAGCCTACTGGACCAGATGCCCCCACTGATTTAACTTTAAATACGATGTATATAACATGAATATGTATAGATGTATATGTATGCCCACAACGTTCACATACATATAATTCAAGTTCCAGCTTAGAGATTCTTTGCTAATTCAATGGTATAATATCAGTCTTTTGTAAAATATGAAGTGTCAGTGAGAAGTTTATCCCTTCCTCTCCTGAGAACCGTTTTATGCACAGCTAAAGGAACTGGAGCAGTATCAAAAGAAACTTTTGGCACCCTGCAAATGAAGGAGGTTTAAATTTTTATTTATAACTTAGGATGCTGAAGATGTCTGGATCATACAGAAAGTTTAAGACATGTCTAAATATAAATACCAATATTCTCTTAAATAATTTTAAAATTTCTCTAATGAGTAATATATTACTTTTAAAGGCATGAGAATTTTTTTTATCTTCTCTAATATTTACTATTTTTTTCTTTTAAATTTAAAAATGCCTTTTATTTCAGACTTGACTTTTTCAAATTTACAAGGTAATGGGTTGCCAGATTTATAAGTAAAAAAGCTGCCTTGTGCTTTGCTAAGAGACAACATTCAAAGAAAAAAGCAAACATCATAATTTAAATCTGTAATGTATTAGCTCAAATCTGAGAACAATGAATCCCAATGTCTAAAACACAGAACCATTCTATATGGTGCTCTGAGCTTTTTATTTTTTTAAACAGGAAAGTGGTAATGTTATAGGCATATTAACATAGGAAAATTTTATTTATTTTGGCTTTATATCCTTCTGGACTTTACTTCTCATTTTTAGTCTATTTCAAAATGAATTCAAGGGCTTGTGGGCATATATTATAATGTGTTCCTGCCGAAAGTCCTCTTTTAACTTCCACATCTGAAATAAATCATCATCATTCTTCTAACAGCAACAGTTGTATGTGAGCTCCAATGAAGGGGTTTCCCAAGTGTCTCTGCATCGCTGCCACATCTATGGAACAGCCTGTGCTGACTGCTGCCTGGCCAGGGACCCTTACTGTGCCTGGGATGGCCAGACTTGCTCTAGGTTCTACCCAACTGGGAAGCGGTGAGTACTAAACATTCACCAGACAATTAAGCAGTACTCCACATCTTTACAATCAGCTCTATTGTGGTATTCTTTGGAAACAACACTAAAAGCAGCAGCTTCGTTTAGCACCACATTTATTCAGTCTTTGAATGAAAAAAAAAAAAAATGACTGCTTTATAACTTGAGATGTGTTAGAGGACAGTACTTTGGAAAAATTCCTTCCTCCTTTTAAAGCACCTCTGTAATACGATCCCCACGTGTGAACCATCAAATATTTCAAGTAACATCTATCTTTTTTTTCAGATTATTTAATTATTATCTTTGCTATTTTATATGTTTCACTGAGTTTATCCTTAAATCTTACTTTTCTAGGGTTTTCCTGCACCACTTAATTCTTCTGTAATCAAATGCTTATGCTAGTTTAGGAAACAGGAGCATTGCTCCAAGATGGGTACCATGAATTGCCTTCAAAACCTTGATTTGTTACCCTTTAGGATGGTGAGTGCATGATTGCTATTTGGATTAAGAGAGTAAGACATTCTTGGGCAGTGTTTTTTATCCAAAAATTTGGGCAGGTAACTCTGAACCAACTTGCACAAAGTTAGAAGGGATCACCAGTAATGAAATTGGCTGTCGAACAAAGAATATAAAGAATTTAGTGTCAGCCAGGGTAACAAATATTTTCAGTCGTACCTTGATATGGATCATGATAGGCAACAAGGCCAAAACCTATAAAAATTACTGTCAGCAGGAGAAAGCAAATAAGACCAACCATGAGCACTAATGATCTTTCAAGTACAATCATAGAGGTGATGATGTTTTATAGAAACTTTATTCTCTGTTATAGGTATAGGCCTCTAAGGGCATTGACAGTTTAAAACAATGCTTGTACTTCTGCATGTCAAGATTATTTTGATATTTTTATCTATTAGTTTGACAAATTTGTATCGTGAGACAATTATTTACCAGGCAGTGTTCTAGACCTAGGCATATAACATGAAAAACAGCAACAACAAAAAAAACAAAAATTTCTGCCATGAGGGATAATAAATTCTGGAGGGGGGAAGAGAGACAATAAACAAATAAATAAGGAAACCCTCTAGTATATCAAAAAATGAAAAGGTCTATGAATTTAAAAAGAGTAAAGAAGGGAGATAAGGGATATAGAAAGCAGGGGTTTGCAATGTTAAATGGGTGGGCTGGGAAGGCCTTACTGTGGATGTGATGTTTGAACAAGGACTTGAATGTGAAGAGGAATGGCACTATGGCATTATTTGAAAGAATAGCATTCCAAAGAGAGGGACCAGAAATCCTTAAAGCTGAAGTGAAATGGAAAACTATTAAGAGTTTTTGAATATGTTAGTGATATTATTTGACTTTGGTTTAATAAGATCATCCGGTTAGGTTTGACTGGGATTGGGGTAGGGAGAGGATAAGGAAGAAGAGATAGAAGCTACAGGACAATTAGGCTATTGTAGTGATCCAAGTGGGATATAATGATGGCTTGCACAGGGATGATAGAGGTGGAGGTGGCAAAAGTTGTCTGATTCTGAATAGAGCTCACAAAATCTACTGATATGTTACATGTAGGATGTTAGAGAAATGGAGGCCTCAAAATTGAACCAAGTTTTCAGAACTGAGCATTGGAAATATATAGATGGCATTTAATGAGAAAGAGAAGACTGTGGAAGAAGTAGATTTTTGGTGGAGAAAGATACCTTAATGGTGCCCTAGAGATACTCAAGTGGAGATATTGAGTAGGTAGAGAGATGAATCTAGAGTAGAGAAGAATGGCCTGGGCTGGATAATTTGAAAGTCTTTTGTATTTAAAATCATGAGCTATAAAGATAACTCCCAGTTTTTAAACCGAATCTTTAGTATCTATGTTCAAAGACCCATGTTCCTACGTGTCAGTATAAGATTTACTCAGGAGGTCTGTGGCTTCTAATAATTTCTACATAAAATTTCTGGACCTCATTACTTTGAGATCTTCTTTCTGCACCAGGCTGGAGGTCTAACATTGGACACAAAGTGTGATGAAAACAAATTCCAAATATAATCTCAAATTAAAAATAATTTTTGTGGCCACTGTTTCTATTTTTAACATTTGTTTTTCACTCCCAATTATGATAGCAGTGATCTTCAAAATTTATCATCACAACCATTTGTAAGGCAATGTTTCTTTTCTTGGTAAAGAATTCTAAAAGCTGACATCTCTAAAACCTGGAATCTAATCTTTTGTCTATTAAACAAATTTAGTGCTGAAGGAAGCTAAAGCACTACACTTTCTAAGACAGTGATGTGGGGACCAGAAAGTGAATCTTACCATAGTCCTATTGCATACCAGTCTCTTCTATACTGTGAAAGAATTGGAGATTAGCATCCTTTCTCTATAAAACTCCCAGACTAAGGCTTTGGCCAACAAGCATTTTTATTAACAAACAAGGAATATATCTCAAGTAAAATTCCATACTATATATGTAGGCTATCATTGCATATTTGAGATATTTTTTACATTTACAAGTTTCTTTTGAAACATGAGTCAACTCATTTGAGTATGAATTGACTCATTTGTTCTCATATTGTCCCACCTATTACAACCCAAGTTATCCTTTCAATATATATATAAACATAGATTCCACATTGTCATCCTAATGTCAGGATCTTAATCATGTTCTTACAGTAAATAAAGAACTGAAGTTATCTTGCAATTTTTTAATGTTACAATACTGTGCCTAGTATTAACCCATGTATTTGAGTTTGCTGTTAGAAGTAATAAATGAATTTAGTAAAGTTGGAAGATACAAAAACAGTATGTGAGGTGGTTCCATTGAATAGTGGTTAGCACATCTGCTTTACACACAGAAGGTCCTGGGTTTGAGCCCCAGTGGAGCCACAGTCCATACCCTGGGTGAGCCAGGCCCCAAGTGTGTGCCATGAGCATGTGGGAGGAGACACCCAGCCTTCAGAGATCCAGTTCTTAAAGGAAGATGACAACCAGGGGTGGAAGTGTATGTGTGTGTGTGGCGGGGGGCTGTTATAGGGGGGAAATTAAAAAAAATATGCAAAAATCCATTACATTTTTACACACTACTAATGAACTATCAGAAAGACAAATTAAGAAAACAATTCCATTACAATTGCTTCAAAAAGTGAAATACTTGGGACTAAATTTAATCAAAGAGGTGAAAGACCTGTACACTGAAAACTATAAGACAATGATAAAAGAAATTGAAGATGACACAAATAAAAGAAAATATATTCTATACTCATGGATTAGAAAATTAATATTGTTAATATATCCATACTACCTAAAGCAATCTACTGTTTCGATGCAATCCCTATCAAAATTCCACTGGCATTTTTCACAGAAATAGAACAAATAATCCTAATATTTGTATGAAAACAAAAAAGACCCTGAATAGCCAAAGCAATCTAGAGAAAGAAGAACAAAGCTGGAGATATCACAATTCCTAATTTCAAACTATATTACAAAGCTATATTAATCAAAACAGTATATTATTCATATAAAAGACATAGACAAAGAGAAGCACATAATAAAAGCAGTGGGTCAACTAATACTAAAATTAGTACAAAGATTAAAAGGTAAAAGTAGGAATATCATGCGTAATTACAACAATAAATTAAGGGATACATACAAACATACACACAAAAGTAAAAACTGACAAAAACAAAAACATGAAGGAGGTGAGTAAAAATAGTAGTGACTATAGAATGTATTTAAGCCTAAGTGACCATCGACTTAAAATAGAACGTTATAAACATAAATTGGAATATATGAAGCACATGGTAACCAAAACCAAAAATCTACAAGAGATATACAAAAAATAAAAAGAAAGGAATTCAAACACACTACAGAAAGTCATTAACATATGAGAGAAGAGAGCAAGAGAGAAAGAAAGGAACAAAGAACTACAAAACAATCAGAAAACAGTTAATAAAATGGCAATAACTACATACCTATCAATAATTACTTTAAATGTAAATGGATTAAATGCTTCAATTATAAGATAAATGGATAAAGAATATGTGGTACATATATGCAATGGAATATTTCTTGGCCATAAAATGAATGAAGTCTTACAACATGGATGGACCTAAAGGCTATTGAGCTAAGTGAAATAGGTTGGATAGAGAAAGACAAATACCATATGATTTCACTTATGTGTAGAATCTAAAAAACAAAATAAATGAACAAGCAAGACAGAAGTAAACTCATACAGAGAACAAACTGATGGTTGCTAGATGGGAAGAGGGTTGGGGGGCTGGGTGAAAAAAAATGGAGATTAAGAAGTACAAATTGGCAGTTACAAAACAGTCATGGAGATGTAAAGTACAGCATAGGGAATATAACCAATAATGCAATGACTAAGTGTAGTGTCAGGTGGATACTAGACTTCTCAGGGGGATCACTTTGTAAGTTATATAAATGTCCAACTATTGTGCTATACACCTGAAACTAACATAATATGAATGTAACTGTAATTGAAAAAAGAAAAACAGACACATAGATCAATGGAACAGAATAGAGAACCTAGAAATAAACCCATGCTTATATGGTGAATTAATTTATGACAAAGGAGCCAGAAAATATGATGAGGAAAAGATAGTTTCTTCAATAAATGGTACTGGAAAAACTGGACAGCCACATGCAGAGAATGAAGCTGGACCACTATCTTATGCCATACACAAAAATTAACTGGAAAATGGCTAAAGACTTCGAATGTAAGGACTGAAACCACGAAACTCTAGAAGAAAACATAGAATAAGAAGACATTGGTCTTGGTGATGAGTTTTTGGATTTCACTCCAAAAGCAAAAGGCAACAAGAGCAAAAATAAACTATTGGTGCTACATCAAACTAAAATTACTTCTGCACAGCAAATAAAATTGTCAACAAAATGAAAAGACAACCTACTGAATGGGAGAAAATATTTGCAAATCATATGTCTGATAAGAGGTTAATATCCAAATATGTAAAGAACTTATACAAGTCAATAGCAAAAAAAAAACAAACAATCCAATTAAATTATGAGCAGAAGATCTGAATAGACATTTTTTTCAAAGACATACAGATAGCCAACACGTACATGAAAAAATGCTCAACATCAATCACTAAGCATCAGAGAAATGTAAATCAAAACCACAATGAGATATTACCTCATACCTGTTAGAATCACTGTTATCAAAAAGACAAGAAATAAGTATTGGTGAGGATGTAGAGAAAAAGGAACCCTTGTGCACTGTTGGTGGGAATATAAATTTGTGCATGCACTACGGAAAACAGTATAAAGGGTACTCAAAAAATTAAAAATAAAACTACTATATGATACAGCAATTTCACTTTTGGGTATTTAATTGAAGAAAACAAAAACACTAATTCAAAAAGATATGTGCACCCTCATGTTTATTGCAGCATTTTTTCAGTATATATATATATACTGAATATATATATATATAATACAAAATCTATATATATATACACAATAGAATACTCTTCTGCCATGAAAAAAGAGTGAAATCTTGCAATTTGTGACAATAAAGATGGATCTTAAGGGCATTATGCTAAATGAACTGAGTCAGACAGAGAAAGACAAATACCATATAACTCACTTATGTGAAATTTTAAAAACAACAACAATAAGCCAAGCTCATAAATACAGAGAACAGATTTATGGTTGCTAGAAATGGGGGATGGAGGATGGGAGAAATGGGAAAGTGAATCAAAAAATACAGACTTCCAGTTATAAAATAATTAAGGATGAAATGCACAGTATGATGACCTTATACAGTTAATAATACTGTATCGCGTATTTGAAAGTTGCTAAGAGAATAGATTTTAAAAGTCCTAATCACAAGAAAAAATATTTGCAATTATGTATGGTGACAGATGTTAAACTTGTCATGGAGATCATTTTGCAATATATACATGTATTGAAAAATTATGTTGTATACTTGAAACATTTATGTTAGTTATATCTCAATAAAAAGTATAAACAGGAAAAAAACATATATCATGGGTTGAGAAAGTAGTAACCATCTAAAGAGCTATCTTGATGATCTCTAGTAATGTCTTAATTCTATCACAGAGTCAAAATCTGCAATATGTATATGATATTCCTTGGCCTACCTATACTCATCTTTGGTTTGCATATTGGAATTTTCATTAAAAATATCTATACTACTTAAATTCTCCAAATTACTTACAAATTTAGTTAAGCCATATACTTATAGTGAATGCAAAACATGTTTGCTGAATGAATTAACTATTTCCTAAATTCTAATATGTAGTACTTATTTTCCTTAGAGATTAAATAATAATGATGAAAAATGCTATTTTTTTCCACATTTATTTTCTTTAATAGTGTTAACTTACCTGGTTTTATTCTAATTGTGCTATCTGTTTTTCTGGAACACAAAGATCACATAGAAGAATTCAGAGGAATGAAAGAACATATCCTTTGCATGGAAACAGAGAAATAGAATTATACATAGAAATCACTGGAGTCCAGACCTTGACATAATAAAGTTGTTATATATCATTGGCTCAGTAGTTTTCCCCTTTTTAAAAGAAGTTAGTTTATAGTAATCAATATAAGCCTTTTTTTCCCCTCTACACCCTCACATATCTTAAATATTTGGGCATTTGTATCAAATATTACAATTTAGACTGAAATGCTTTTTATTTAAATGGATTCAGATATGTAGTTAGAAATTTTATTTTAAGACAAGATAATCAGTTCAGTCTTCAAGTAAATATACGTTTTCTATACAAGAAAAAAATAATTTCATTTTTTATCCAAAGGAGTAGACTATAATGGGGAAAACATTGGCAACTTGAGCCAAATCCCAAGCCTTACGTGCAATATAATACTCTGCCTACCGGCACACTTTTGCAATGCTATATGAATGCCTTATAGGAAATCTACACTACAAAAGGCTCAGATGACTGCCTTGCTGATATCATTTAAGCCAAGTCATAACAATAGTTTTCTGTACCTGAATGTCTAAAAGCGATATGATACTATAAATTCAGATTACTCAGCTTACGAGTTCATATACATGAGTAAACCATAACGTAGAGCTGATCACAGGAAATATGGCCGAAAATAACCAATTCAACCATAATAACTCTCATGTGGTGTTCATGTAATATACACTCACAGTTGGCTGACAGTACATAATGCTGTGACTTAAATATATAACAAATACGATGCAGTAAAAATGTGATATAGGAGCTCTTCTAGAATACAATAATAATCGCATTCTCTGAGACAAGAGTGATTTCCACTAGTTTTTGTGGTCAATATATAATTGAATAAGGATCATGTGACTTTTTAGAGAAAGCATATTTAAATGACAAAATTTTATACATATATTTTCATAAGTATATGTATATACTCAATGAGTACATAAACTGTTAACTATTTACTGTAACATTAAAATGAATGTTTTCATTATTAATGACTTTGAGATTAATTTTGCTTTGTAAATTTGATAACTCCTGTGAGATTTTAATATTTCTGTTCTTCTTACTGAATATTTTAATTTATCTTTAAGGGTAAAAATATTGAGAGACTTAATAAGTAACCCAATTATGTGATATGCTCAGTCTTATATACTTCTCAGCATTAATAGCAAATAATTAATTTATCTGCATACTCCCAAAATTTCTTTTATTAAAATTGTTGCTGTGACATTGGTTAATAAAATCAAATAAGTTTCAAGTGCACAATTCAACTATATGTCATATGTATATTGCATTGTGAGTTCACCACTCAAAGTTAAATTTCTTTCTCTTACCAAAAATTTGACCCTTTTTATCCTTATTTACCTCCTCCTTTCCCCACTTCTCTCATGAGTCTCTGTCATATTTGTTTGTTGCTTTCAGTTTTATATCCCACATATGAATGAAATCATATGGCTTTCAACTTTTTCTGTCTGACATTTTGCTTAGCATGATTATCTCAAGATCCATCCATGTTGTAATAAATGGCAGTATTTCATCTTTTCTTATGGCTGAATAATGTCCCATTTATATATGTACCACATCTTATTTATCCAATCATCTTTGGTTGCTTCCATGCCACAGCCACCAGGAATAATGCTGCTATGAATATTGGGGTACATATATCTTTGCAGTAAATGTTTTCAGGTTTTTTAGATAAATACCCAGAAGAAGGATTGCTGGGTCGTATAGTAATTCTAGTCTTAGGTTGTTTTGTTTTGTTTTTTCCTGAGGAACCTCCATACTGTTTTCCATAGTGGCTGTACCAATTTGCAGTCCCACCAGCAGTGTATGAGGGTTTCTTTTTCCCCACAACCTCTTTCAACACTTGTCATTATTTGTCTTGTTGATGATAGCCATTCTAAAGGGTGTGAGGTGGTATCTCATTGTGGTTTTGATTTACATTTCCATAATGACTAGTGAAGCTGAGCATTTTTTCATCTGTCTGTTGGTTATTTGTATGTCTTCTTAGATGAAGTGTCTGTTAGGTCCTCTGCCCAGTTTTTAATTGGATTGTGCTTTTTTTAAATTATTATTGTTGAGTTGTATGAGTACTTTATATATTTTGGATATTAGGCCCCTTTCAAAGGCATCTATTGCAAATATATTCTCCCATTTGGATGGTTGCCTCTTTGCCTTGTTGATGGTTCCTTCTGCTGTGCAGACAAAATTTTTAGAGAGTTGCCTTCCTTGTCTCTTATAGCAATGTTCATGATTCATTTCTAAGAGAATGCCAGTTGCTTTATTTTGATTTGTTACACTATGTAATACAATTAAAACTTAGCTAACACTAAGATGCAGGAAAATAAATAATTTAAAACTTTTATTTAAATGATGACTAACTTATAAAGAATGTAACTAAATTTTTGAAATGCTTAAGTTGGTGATATGTAACAACTAAATGCAATGAATGAACCTTAACTGGATCCTGAATAAATTTTTAAAAATCCATAAGGGATATGTTGGCGAAAACTAAGGAAATTTTAATATAAAATGCATATAATATGATGTTATTGAAAAAATATTAATATCCTTAGTATAATAATAATTGTAGGAAAATTACTTATTCTTAGAAGACACATGCTAAAGCATATAAGTGCGAATCATCAGTTCTGCAAAACATTATCATGACATACTTGTATATGCAAGAAAAAATAAATATGGCAAAATACAGCAATTCATGAATCTAGATATATCAGTGTTCATTGTATTCATATATCCACTTTTCTATGAACTTGAAACTTTTCAAAATAAAAGTTAAAGTAAAATTATTATTTTAGTAAATGAATGATTTTGCTTAACTTTATATTAAATATACAGATTCTATCTCTGTATCACTTGTTTTGGAAAAATTTTAACATATCTGAAAACTGTTAGAAAGTATTGACTTTTTAAAGAAAAATATGCTCATATAAGAAACAAATTTGTAAGATGAAAAATGTTAATGAATTTATACTTTGGGGGTTATCTCCTTACAAAAATTTAGATTAATGTCTCTACAGTAAAAATTTACACTATTAATTTGGAATCTAACATTTACCTAATAAATGCACATAATAGAAAGTTTATAACCATTCTATCACAAGTGGTGGATGAGGAGAGTCTGAATTAACTTAGATCAAAAGCAGGGTAAGTACTCACCCTATCATTGGTGTATTGAACAAGAAATATCAAATATCAGACCTCTTTGCTTTATAGAAGTTTAGGCAATCGAAAGGCTGTGAAATTTAAAATGTTCTCTTTTAAATGTGGTGTAATTGACAATGTTAATTCTGAGTCACTTTTATATATTTCTGCACTTATAGGAGGAGCCGAAGACAAGATGTGAGACATGGAAATCCATTGACTCAATGCAGAGGATTTAATCTAAAAGGTATTAAAAGTAAGCAGTGGTCAAGCTTGTACAGAGTAGCAATGCTCTGTATCACATTTCAGTAAGAGAAACCTCATAAGATATTCAAATATTTCATTTTAAAGAAGGAACTGCTATAAAATTCTTGATATTCATATATGGTAATTACAAATTGAATGTTATTTGTATGTATACTAAGAATTGTGAAAAACGAAAGTCTGGGGACACAGATACCTAGGTATGTAGTTGATAGGTCTTTCAATTACAGATTTTCTTAGCTGTTATTTTCTTTCTGAGGAAAAGAAGTACTTTTTTAAATTTACCACTGAAGAACAAAAAGAATAGCACCTTGTTTGTCTTTTATTTGGGTAGATATACATAACACAAAATTTACTATTTTAACCATTTTTAAAGCTTACAGTTCTGTGGTATTAAGAACCTTCACATTGTTGTGTAACCAGCACTACCATCCATCTCCAGAACTTTTTCACCCTTTCAAAGTGAAACTCCACAACCATTAAACATCAACACCCTGTACCCCTTCCTCAACTTCTGGCCGCCACCATTCTACTCTCTGTCTCTATGAATTTGACTACTTTAAATACCTTTTATAACTGGAATCATACAATAGTTGTCATTTTGTAACTGGCTTATTTCACTTAGCATAAGGTCTTCCTTGGTATTCATTCATGTTGTAACATGTGAGAATTTCTTTCCTGCTTAAGGCAGAAAAATATTCCTCTGTGTGTGTGTGTGTGTGTGTGTGTGTACACACACATATTTTTTATTCATTTATCCATTGCTGGACACTTGAGTTGCTTCCACCTTTTGGCTATTGTGAATAATTCTGCTCCAAAAATACATGTACTAGAGCGTCTTTATTTAACAATTTATAACCATTCCATATACTTTTGACAATTCTGCCTTATGTCTTACAATTAATCTAGCCCCATTCTTTCTATCCTGACATGGAGATATCATATTATTATACTTTCCCCACTAATCTCATCCCACCTCAACCCCCCCAACAGAAGTATCTCCGGGCAGAACTCCCTCCTAGCCAAGGTGCTATAGATGTACTGTTGTTAACAAATAACACTGAGACTTCTACTGCTAATCTTTTTGAGTCTGGGTATTTTGTGTGTGCGTGCGTGCGTGCGTGCGTGCGTGTGTGTGTGTGTAGTAAAGAATGCCATTCTTATTACTAACTACAGCAACTAGAAGGAGAAAATTAAAACACATTTTGCTTAATTTTCATACATCTAATTGAGAGAATACATCCAGGTTACCTTTTCTCTACTATTTTATAAATCTTTGTGTCATTTCTCATGAATAGTCATAGTAGTCATAGTAGTAGGAATATTGGCAATGAAGGTAATGATGAACAAACATAAATGTTGATTTTGTGTCAGAACTGAGCTAAATGATTTTTTTTGTGGATTTTCTCACTTAATTCTCAAGAAACTGTACTAAAGTAGGGTCTATTTCTATTCCCACTTTATAAATGAGTATTCTGTCCATATTTAAGCTACCACATGATTATATAAAATGCTTGTCCTAATTTAAGAATTTCAATAAGGAACCTATATGAAAATATAATAGTCTAGGTTTTAAAACCAAGTAAAATTGAAACACAGAAAGATCAAATAATGTGTCTAAGGATATTCAGCCAGTAGTGGTGAAGTCAGGATTTTACCTCAGGTGCCTCTGATTCCAAAGCTTGTGCTCTCAACCACTACATCCCACTGTGGCTACATCTTGCTTTCTGCCTTTTCCAAATATTTCTGAATTTATTTATACTACATTGAGTACCGACTTTAGGGGTAGGATGGACCTGGCTTCATTGCCTGGAACTTATTAACTCTTTAGCAAATATATGTTTCCTCATAACTCACAGACTCATTTTTTTCAACTGTGAAAAGCCGAAGAAACCTAATTCACAAGGATATTGTAATAATTGAATGTCCAAAATGATATTAAGTCCATTCCTATTACTGTTGCTTGTTAAATGATTAAGACTGCCTTTTGGGGACTGCCATAATGATCACAATTTTATAGAGAAATAAACATTCATATAGGAGTATATGTTCTAAATTCCATTGTCTCTCTCTCTCCTTTCAGCATATAGAAATGCAGCTGAAATTGTTCAGTATGGAGTAAAAAATAACACCACTTTCCTTGAGTGTGCCCCTAAGTCTCCTCAAGCATCTATCAAGTGGTTGTTACAGAAAGACAAAGACAGAAGGAAAGAGGTGAGTAACGCAGCACAGCAGCAATCAATCAGGGCTTTAGAAAGAGCATTAAATCACCATCCCTCAGTGAGGTTCAGATCAAAGGAAAAGGAAAGGCATATGAACATCCTTTTATGTCTTTGGGATGACAAGTGCCACCCTCTGTAAAATCCTTTGTCTGTAGAGTTGATGGATTAATTAGAAATCCTCTCCGCCTGCTCACCTCTGTAACATGGTGATTGAAACAAGAGCTTGGGCACTCAAATGGGGGTATTGATGTGAGGAAACATTTGTAAAAGAAACAAGATGTGTATAAATCCAGAAACCAAGTTCTCACACAACGGCACCTTTGTGTGATTCATAGGATAAAAAGTGCTTTAAAAAAAAAGCTCAATTTTCCTCAGCAAGAAATTACACTAAACTATAACCTTTATGGAAAAGAGCATATTTCCTGTGTGGTAATCTGTTTCCATTGCTTTATTATTTATAACTCTCAGGTTTTGTTTAGGTAATATATGAAATTGTTATGGGACCATTGCCTTTATTTAGTGGTATGGAAAAAATACTAGATTTTCAAATAAAAGGACACTTACATTTACCTTTCTCTAATTGGAAAGAGTTGTTTTAAAAGGTAAACGTTGTAAAATGGCTTAGGGTGAAATATTATAAATAATGAATTCTATAATATTGATGTCACAGTATCCTGATACTTGTTTACCAGATATCTGTATGTAAATATCTGTGTGTGTGACATACATGTATATTATATATTACATATGTGTGTATATATATATTATATGTATATAGACTTAGAGGATTCTAAAATGTAATGCTGTTAGCAATACATTAAAAGGTCTGATGGAGCGAAGGAGAAAATGGAGCCTTCTTCATTTACATGTATTCTGTTTTAGGCAGTTTTGGTGCTACGTATTAAATTAATTAGGGCTATGTAGAATCATATATCCCAAGCTAGAGACTATAGACAACTGCATCAAAGTTACTGAAATAGATATCGGCTCCATATGAGAAAATACTTTCTAACAGTCAGGCCCGCCTATCCAAAGATGTTATAAACTGTTTAGGAAATTGCATGTCCCTTGTCACTGGAATATTAAAATATAGGCTGACAACCATTTACATAAGAAGGGGTTTAACTATCTGGAGAAAATATGAGCTAGATGGACTTCAAGACCCCTTCTTGTCCCAGGATTCTATGCTACTAAATTTTAAAAGTTTTTTCATTAACAAAAATTTTGTATTTGATATCTATTTTCTTTGCTACAAAATCTGTAATCAAAGAAGTCTTGAAATTTCTACAGTCAAATTAATTTTAAATTCCTTTGAATAGTTGTGGATCGTAATAATAATTGCAAAGTAACTTGGGGTAGAGATCATAATGCGTGAGGACGATTATCATACAGAAATGGAGTTCTTAGGGTAGAACATGACATAAACCATCCTTCCTGAAAAAGCCCATCTGTATGTATGTATGTGAACTGGAAATTTGAAACTCAAACAGGGATTATCTAACAAGGATAAAATGTTTTTCTTTTATTTGGTAGAAAGTGCAATAAGTGAATATAATTTCTATGATTTAAAATTAAAGTAAATTAACATACACATTTTTGATTACGTGCCACAGGAATTAATACAATTTTAAATAAAATGTGTTATGAATTCAGTCTCTTTTATGATAATTCAATGTTCTATTTCAGAATGCTCAAGAATGTGGAGACTCAAACATTACTATCTTGATTTTTTTTCAATTTCAGAAACATAAGAATGCTATAATTTAACATTATGAAAAATTAACTAATATAATTATAAAAATCTATTCCATCCCAAATTTAAGCTGAGCACAATTCCCTCATTCTTAACTTAGTTGAATACGGTATTAATAGTTTATTAAATTCGTCCTCATTCTTCCTTAGTATTTAGGCAAACACACTTATTTCCCATGTTAATGATGTATAAATACTGAACTTTAACAAATGGTAAAACTCATGGAAAAAATGCAAAGAATTCATACAAAATAGCATAAAGTGCTTTAATACTTATTCTGACTTCTCAGAGTATAAGGCTACCAAAATTATATATTTGATCATTATATATTACTCCAAATATTCTCTATAATTTTCCTGTACCCCCACATATGCGCGCGCACACACACACACACACACACACACACACACACACTTCAATATCAGTACATCTGAAGCTATTTCATTTTTTCTGATGCATAGTATTCCATCAAATAAATATACCTTGAATTTTTTAAAGCTATTGAATGGTTAGTTCTTTTTTCTGTTTTTGTTCTTATCAAAAACATGATGCAAATGAAAATATGCATACTTGTGAGAGTATATATTCTATACAATTCTTGGAAATAAAAGTTCTGCATAAAATATTATATATATATTTATATGCATGTTATATGAATATTATCAAATTGACTTCCAAAATTTTCCCCAATTTGGCACAAATAGGAAAGGCTTTCTTTTCTTTCATTTATGTTGTAGTTCTACATTATTTAAACTATTTCTGAGATATATTTAAACTTAAAAAATTACATTAACATCAAAATTTTGCTTTATGTATTTTAGTCTTTACTTCCTCCTGCTCTCTCTTTTCTAGTTCTGTTCTGTTATCTGTATTTCAATACTTTACTTTTCCTCTTTGTGCTTTTGTGTGAGTTAATTTTTATCTAAAAGAACCTATCTTTGATTTGGATTCTACTAATAATAAAATATACATTTACACAGAAATTACCATTTAGAAAAACATTTCACATGCATTTCTTTATATTAATTTGGGTCAGTTTCTTTTTTCCTCAGTGAAAGAGCATTCCAGAGTATACATGTCAAGAAAATTTTTACTACTTAGATTTTTAATCTATTCATTGATAATAATGTAACTGGAACTGTAAGGAAGATGTATTTCAGTATTTATCTGATACCCAGCGAATTATATGTTTGGTATTTTTTTTCAATATAAACCTGTAAAGTAATTAAATATTAACCTCATAGCTTTTCATTAGCTTTCTTTGGAAAATAAAACCACTTAGACTTACAAGACAATGATGTTCCAGATTATATTTAATGATTCCTTAGTGTGAGACAATTGGAAAAAAAGCCCTTAATAATGTCCAAAACTCTGCCTCTGCTTATATAATTTTAAATTAGAAGAATATTCATTTGTTAATTGAAAAAAAGTAAAATTCAACTTTTTAATTGTGGCTTCATGTTTTTACTAATAAGTGAGTATTTTTGTTATAATAAAAGGCAAGAATTCCAGGATGAAATAGATATTTTAAATTATATGGAATTTCATTTCCCATATATGTTGACCATGAGTCACCTTCCAAAAATAACCAAAATTCTGAGTTTATCTGTGTAGAAATTACTTCTATCTGAAGGGAATGCACTTTAAGCTCTTTTTGGCAATATGGATGATAACTTCACCCTCTCTTTAAGAGATCCAGTACCCCTGAGACAAGATATCCTGTGCAACAGAAGCCAGTGAAACTGTCTAAAAATTTATGATCGCTAAGAAGGAAGTTAATTAGTATTCCATGATTTTGCATGGAATATGTTGGCCATATCTGTATATGTTGGCCATATCTTTTTAGAAGATACAGAGTTGGGTTTTCAGAACTTTGATGTCTCTCTTTTAGGTTAAGCTGAGTGAAAGAATCATAGCCACTTCACAAGGACTCCTGATCCGTTCCATTCAAGATTCTGACCAAGGACTGTATCACTGCATTGCAACAGAAAACAGCTTCAAGCAGACCATAGCCAAGATCAACTTTAAAGTTTTAGATTCTGAAATGGTGGCTGTTGTAACAGACAAATGGTCCCCATGGACCTGGGCTAGCTCTGTGAGGGCTTTACCCTTCCATCCAAAGGACATCATGGGAGCATTCAGCCACTCAGAAATGCAGATGATTAACCAGTACTGCAAAGACACTCGGCAGCAACATCAACAGGGAGAAGAATCCCAGAAGATGAGAGGGGACTATGGCAAGTTAAAGGCCCTCATCAACAGCCGAAAAAGCAGAAACAGGAGGAATCAGTTGCCAGAGTCATAATATTTCCTTACATGGGTCTTATGCTTCCAGTAGCAAATGGTCTCTCTTCAATGATCAAATTTTGAACAAAGAATCTTGTTCTTTACCCATAGAAAATTTCCTGAGAAAAGTGGTTACATACTCCTAAAGCGAATGTTACATGAACTGAATTGAGCATGCATTTTCTTGTATGATATTGACTAGCACTAGACATGTCATGGTCCTCATGGTGCACATAAATATTTAAATTAACCCAGATTTTATTTATATCTTTATTTACCTTTTCTTCAAAATCAATATAGCAGCTATAAAACTAGAATTTTTACGTCCCTTAATTGAACAAGGGCCATAACCCTGTGATCTTTCTTCTTTGCTTTAAGGGTTTAGATTTCTAATTGTCACTGATTTTATATATGAAAACAAATTCTAACTTTACAACTTTTACATAGTAAAAGTTGTATAAATGCATGTGACAAAGTAGCTGTCAAGAAATGTAGAATAGAAAAAAGACAAGGAAGAGGGCACTAAAAACTGTATAAAACTTAAGTGATTCATAAAGAGAAAATGAAGTGTTTATATGCTTCCAGTGAAGTATGTTATTAGTTACTTTTAAGTTTGTAAAAATTGTCAGTTGCTGGTATCTGTCATTGATCTTTATTCCTTCGTTTCAGGAAGATAAAATGAATGACCCTCACTATAAATACCTTTGACTGGAGTTATGTCAGTGAAGCATTTAAGTTTATATTCTTATGCTATCATCTTCCAAACAGAAGCACTTTCTTTTTTTGGAAGTTATTTAAGTTATTCTAGACTCAGAGAATATAATCTTATGCTGTTTAATCGATTATTGTGTTTGTTCTAATTTTTCAGTCTTTGTGGCAAATTAAACAATATAAGAAAAAAAATTGGAATGTCAAAATTTTATATGAGGGGGTGAAACCATCAAAATGAAAAAAAAAACAACAAAGTAGAACATACAGTTTTATTAACAGAAACATAAAAAATGTGACTAGTTTTTAGCTTTAATAATTAATTTTGATGGTTAACACATTTTTTTTTTTGTTTACCAACTTCAGATATCATGTTGATTTTTAAGTCACCAATTCATTTTTAATGATCTTTTATGTGTGCTGGAGAGGTGTTCATTTTGTGGGAAAAAAAAAAGAATCTAGTTTGAACAAAAATAGACATCCTTTTCAAAGAATGTTGGTACATTATGTTCACTGGTATGTAAATGCAAATGTGGTAAGTTTTGTGATAAATAAAGTAATTATCTTCTAATTGTATGTTTGGATCATTTTGTTAAAATAATTTAATATTGTATTTTGTACTCCAAATAACAATTAGATGAAAAGAAACATAAAAAATTTCTTCATATTTTTACATTTCTTTTAAAAACACAACTTTTGCTTTTTCATTTTATTTAACATTAATGGTATTTTTATGTTTCCAGGAGCAAACAGAAATTGCATCATGTACCAATGAAAATTTAATAGAAAAGTTTTATTTGGAGTTAACAATCCATGAAGAATGTAATCAAGGTAGATATATCACCTTTATAAGCACTGCAGTATAAAGCTTTAAAACTAAAAGTCGGTGTCAAAATGAATTTGCAGTCATTGATTAGAATCTAAGAATATGATTAATTATTTAAGTGAAGATAAATTATGATATTTTAAGAGGAGGCTTCAATGGGGTAAAAATAGCACTTCAAACACAACATAGTGTTCCTTTTTTTTTAAAAAAAAAAAACTATTGATTAAAAGGTATTGTTACAAATGTGTGTATTTCTAAAGCAATCTCTAATTTATTATACAAATAGTTTGCCTGCTTAAGGGGTGTTATTAAACCTCTTAATTTCTCCTCTACATGCACAAATAGAATTGTATGTAAAACCAAAACCATCTTCTCTGTTTATGGCCCATCTATTCTACATACTGAGTTGAAAGTACAAGTGTTTTAGTCAGAGAATAGTGGAAGCTACACAGAACCCCTTGCTTCATATAAATTCAAACTGATATAAAATAAAGGTGTTTAGTTTTGTAATATTATTTGGCTGTTTAATACCTTTTACTTTGAACATTAGCAAATTGTATTTTATTACTTTTCTTTTAAAATTATAGAAATGCTTCTCAAACAGAATTTCCAAATGTAAAGAATATTTTCTTTCTCAAAAATATTGTTAACATATACTGAATGTTCGTGGTTGACTGGTTTTATTTTATTTCATTTAACAGTTTGATGACTTATGTTTTCCATTTATATTGTACAAAACATTTCCTAGAAAAGCACTTTTTTTCAAAGTGTAGATTTGCGAATAGATTTTAGCATGATGAAACTGTCATTACGGTGAATGTTCACTGTGTGTAAGAAAATAAAATAAATGTAGTTAGTACATTAATATTTAATTGGATGTTGAATAAAGCATTTTCCTGGCAAAATAAAACATACCTAATTCCCCAAGTATGTCTTTAACTTTCCTTTTTAATGTCAGGTTTATAATTGTTTGTCAACATGATAGAATCTACTGACTCTCATAACCTTTTTTCTAAATTTTATTTATTTTTCCATTTTGTGAAAATATTGCATCTAGATACTTCAAAATTCAAAACTTCCAGAAGGATATACATGAAAAACTCTCCTTGTACCACTATCTTTCCTTTGTCTAAGTCCTAACTAAGTCCTTACCAGAAGCACTCGATGTTATCAGTTTCTATGTGTATTTCCATGATACTTTATACATCTGTGAGAAAATTTCATTTGTTTTCTCTGTGAGAGGCTTTGTACCTCCACTCGCATCTGTAGACAGTTATTCAGACTTGTGTCTGCAATGGGGGAGAAAAGTATAGTTTAGAAATGCTTGGGCTTTAAAGCCAGAATGCCTGGATTTAAATCTACTGTCTTATGGGAAAGTTATCAACTCTCTTTCTGCCTTACTTCTCTGCCCAAGTTCATCCTGGTAAAGTGTTAAGACAGACATATTATATATTAAGTATCCAATAAATGTCTTAATATTTTCTTTATTTAGAAAGTGACATATTGCTAGAACTGGAAGAAATCTTTCCATTATGTTCTTCATCAAATTAAATGCCAATGATCTAGGCTGGAGAGTCTGCAATCAGTAGATCAGATAACACCTAACCAGGTAAAATGAGCCTTTATAAAAATGAAGGGAAGGGAGCCAAGAGTTAACTCATAATTCTGCTAATACATTTGAATGACAGAAGTAGTAGAGATTTCTTCCATCTCTGAGCTTTCAATCTATAGGAATGGGAGTGGAGGAAAAACAACAAAAATTAAAAACTATCTCAACAAATCTTACAATCTGAAGATTCTGTACTACTCCCTAATTGCCTCATTATTTCTGTTTCTCCCTTGCTTAGATTTCAACTTAACCTTAATTTAAAATAATTTTAATGTATTCCTTAGAATTTTAATGTATTTCTGGTGCCTTGACCCCTACCTAAGTGAAAAAATTTTAAGAAAAAGGTGAGTTTTCTATATCTATTATTCTAGCTAGTCGAAAAGACATTGCAGCTTTCTTTTGAACCATAGTTAAGTCTGTAAATTTTTAAGTCTAGACAAGAAAATAGGCAGTCTAATTAAAAATGCTTACTTAACAAGAGGCATTGAGAATTTCACTGAATTTTATGCATGATGACAAAGCTGTAGCAAACTGTCATGGAAAATAATTTTTATTATTTTTCTTAATTTATCTCACCAACTTTTTCTCTAAACACCTTTTGCACAAGAATGCAATCCCCTCTGCAAAATCAAAGCAAATTGCAACAAATTCCATGTATGTGCCATTTGGTGAATGTCATTGCCAATAAATTGTTTATCCTAAGGGGCCTCAGGTATATATTTCAATTTTTATGGGTTCATCACAAGTTTACTTTCATAGTGCACAGGTATCGAGTATTGGAAGAACTAACTCTAAGGTAAAAAAAAAAAAGCCATCTTCACTCTACTGACTAATGTATTTGTCTATTCACCTCATAAAATAATACTTTCCACACAGTTTAAATTGTGTATTTCTCAGGGCTATTATGTTGCCATGCTTGAGTGTTACTTACATAAAGTGCTATTAAAGAATGACATTATAACAAACCCATTAAAAGTGTTTATTCTATGTACAGTTACTTCTCAATCCCCAAGTACAAAAGCAGGATGAATTCTATTTCTTAAGTGTTTTCTTTTCCTCCAAATTCTTCATATGAAAAATGTCATCCAAACATTTTATAAGATCAAAAACATCATAATTTCTGCATGGTAAAATGGATATATAATAGAATTATAAAAATAAAAGCCATTCCTATTGTTTCTCTAGACACTTTTCATTATACATACAATCCTTGGCCCATGAAGGGCACAATGAGATGGAAGGAATTTCCTATTTTCTTAGGTCTTTTCAGAATATTATGTCTACAATTCTGTGGAAGAAAAAAAAGTTATAAAACTTTATGTTTTATTTTTTTTCCTATTAGTGATCTTTGCATGTGTGTGTGTGTGTGTGTGTGTGTGTGTGTGTGTGTGGTGAGGGCATTATAATCATATTCCCTTTGCTGCAAACAGAGCAGAGTCACAAACAGAACAGAGCATGGCTTGTCAAATAGAGAAGTTATACCAATAAAATATCTTTCTTTAAGTTGATGTGATTTGGCAGTTGTAAACTGTGGTTTGATGCTGAGAGTAAACTTGACTCATGGGTAGGAAAAGCAGCCTGGGAGAAACAAAAAACTGAGGAGGTGCTACTCAAGCCACAACAGCCTGAAACAGTCAGTAGAATCCTAGTGATGTTTTTATGTACACATTTTTATGTTTTTCATCTCCACAGATTATGCACACACAAACCCACAGCTGTATTTAATTTTTATTATTTCAAAATGAATTTCAATTTCTGCTTCATATTCCCATTCTAGCTTCTCCACTTATAGATGATATGAACTGGGAGCATTACATCTCTCTTGATAAATTGTTGCTTTCTCTAAGATTGGAATTATAATATCTAGTAGTTGTGAGAATTAAATAAGTTAATACATGTGGAATTCTTATAGTGCCTGACGCATAGTAGAAGTTCAATAAATATGTTATTATTTTTCCATTAGGAGAGCAAAATTATTTTTTTCGAGTACTTAAGCATTTGTCCCTCTTTTACCTCAAATTGCATCAGAATAGTTCAACTAATATTTGATGTCACTTATCTATATTGGCAGCTATGGCAACATCATTTTTCTATTTAAACTCTGCCATCAGTTCACGGATGTTGTATGAGTTATCTCTTGATGCTGATGAAAAGCGCTTTCAGAGAAGGTGAGCTTTTCACTACATCTAAACAAATGGGAATAGAAAATTTACTGCCATTCTTGCACTGTTCTAGGAGACAAGCTGAGGGCCACTCCTACCTAAAAATAATAGGAAGTATGTGTCCTTCCAGGATCTTGTAACTTCTCAATACACAAACCTAGAACTGAGGTAGAAATAAAGGACTCACAACCACTATGTGCTCACCATCTCCCCTCCCACCCAATTCACTCTTCATTTCTATGGTCTCTGATGGCATAGATTATTCTTTAATATCTGTCATGAGGTTGAGAAGTGGATTTTGCCCTTTGGCCCTCCAATACTCCCTAAGAGAATTTTGAAAAGCTACGTAGTCCCTAACATGTTTTCAAAGTTAACATTTACAAACTTTTTCTGTGTTTAAGTAGTTAGTTGCAAATGATATAATTTCCAGTATGATATGAATTTTGACATTTTAAAATAAAGCAGTAATATTGCTTTATTTTTTTTTATTTTTTGCTCCATGTTTTACATAGAAATATGCTAATAAATTTTCATATACTTAGGGATTTTTTTTCAGAAATCTTATCAGATATCTATTGACTTCTAATTCATTAACATGTGGTCAGATGATATAAACTGAATGATCTCAAGCCTTCAGTATTTATTAAGACATGTTTAAGTATCCAGTACATACTCTATTCTAATAAACATTCTTTGTGTATTTGTTAGGTGTAACATTCAGTAAGTGTTAATTAGATTATATTGGTTGATGTTTTTCAAAGCATTTATACTTTGGCTGTCACTTTTTAAAATATCTGTTTTATCAAATTTTGAGAAAAAGATAAATCTCAAACTATGACTTGTATTTATTTATTTACTTTCTTATTTATATTTATTTCTGACATGTTTTCTCTTGTGTATATATGTTTTAAAGGTAAATTTACATTAAATACTGTTATTTTTCTTGATGAATTTAACATGAAATTTTGGGGTACTATTTTTTTCCAAAATCTACTTTGCATAATATTATAGAGCCACATCATAGTATGCTTCTTCCAAAATTGTATGTTTATATTTTAAGTATGTCTTTTAAAAATTATAGCTGGATTCTATCTTTTTCTTTATGCTGAAAATATATGCCTTTTAATTGGTTGTTTAGTCAACTTACACTTAAAGTAATTATCAATATAATTCACCTTAGCTCTTTCATCTTGTAATTTATTTCATGTTAATCCCACAATTTATTCTGTTGGGTAAATTGTGTATTTTTTTTTTTGATATAACATTTTCTTATGTATTATCATTTTGCTATATTTTTGTGTTATTTTTGTTTATTACTCTAGTGATTACATTACTTATCTTGACATAATCACGGTCTACTTTTAAAAAGGTACTATACTATTTTAAAACAATGTAAGAATCTTACAAATATAATTCAACTTCATTTCACCCTTTGTTTTCTTGTTTTCTCATATTTATTGTTATATATGTTATAGACGTCATGATATATTATTATTATTATTGCTTTCTAAAATGACAGCAATTGAAAGGAAAAAAGAATGAAACTAGACTGTTGTCTATCACCACACACCAAAATTAACTCAAAATGGATTAAGGACCTGAATATAAGACCTGAAACAATAAATTGCATTGAAGAGAACATAGGAACTAAACTCATGGACCTTGGACTTGAGGATTTTATGAATTTGACCTCAAAGGCAAGGGAAGTAAAAGCAAAAATAAATGAATGGGATTACATCAAACTAAAAAGCTTCTGCACAGCAAAAGAAATCATCAACAAAGTAAAGAGACAACCATTGAATGGGAAAATATATTTAAAAGCAATGCCTCTGATAAAGGCCTAATATCCAAAATATACAAAGAACTCATACAACTCAATAACAACAAAAAAACAATCAAGTTAAAAAATGGGCAGAGGACCTAAACAGACGCTTCTCCCAAGAAGACATACAAATGGCCAACAAACATGAAAGGATGGTTAATATCGCTAGCTATTAGAGAAATGCAAATCAAAACCATAATGAAATATCATCTCAGACCTGTTAGAACAGCTGTTATCAATAGGACAAGTAATAACAAGTGTTAGAGAGGATATGGAGCAAAAGGAGCCCTCATACACTGCTGATGGGACTGCAAATTGGTACGACCAGTATGGAAAATAATATGGAAGTTCCTCAAAAACCTAAGAGTCGATCTACCATATGATCCAGCAATCCCTCTACTGGCTATTTACCCCAAAGACTTGAAGACATATATTTGAAAAGATATTTGCACACCGATGTTCATAGCAGAATTATTCATGGTGGCCAGGACATGGAAGCAACCGAAGTGCCCTACAATAGATGATTGGCTAAAGAAGCTGTGGTAAATATGTACAATGGAATATTACTCAGCCATAAGAAATACTGCCATTTGCAACAACAGGATGGATCTTGAGATAATCATGCTAAGCGAAATAAGCCAGACAGAAAAAGTTGAAAACCACTAGGTTTTCAACTTAATATATGGATTATAAACCTAAAAGCAACAAAGAAGCAGGACAAACAGAGATTCGTGGTTACTATGGGGCAGGGCGGGGGGTAGGTAGGAAGGAAGGTAGATGGGATAAAAGAAGTCAAAAATGTGGTGACAGAAAAATATCTAACTATGGGCAGTGAATACACAACACAATATATATATGCCTTATTATTGAATTGTATACCTGAAACTTACTGGATTTTGTTAACCAATGTCACCATAATAAAAATAAATAAATAAAATAAAATGACAGCAATTGAATTAAAATATATGAATTTGATATCCACCTCCATATTTTAAATAGTAAAGAACAGACTCCTATTTAACATTATTATTTTATATTATTTCTATTTCTCCTTATTTATATTTCTATTCTACAAAATGTTATCATAGTATAAGTTTTATATTTTAAAGACATTTATTACTCTCTCATACAATTCTATGAAAAAAAGTATATTCATTTCTCATTTAAAATATCCCATAACAACAAGACTCTAAGTGTTAATATTTTCTTTTAGATTAAAATTATAAATTGCCACAATTTGGTCAAAGACCATAAAAATATACCAAATTTTGAACATCACTAAGCATAAAAAATAAAATTTTAAATGAAATTGATATAATAAGATAGAAGGAGCTTCTTTTTATTTCATTAATTAAATTACCTGCAGGTGAATCTTCCTCGAGAGAATGAAACAAGATTCAGCCAGAACACTATTTCTAATTTTTGTTTTTAGATATGAAAGCTTGAGCAAATGTGCTTACACAGACGAGAATAGAAGAAATGTCATTATAGTGCTGCTATTCAAATATTTCATACCTTTTGAAGTATATGTGACACATCCTTATTGTCAAAATTTATTTTAATTAATAAGGCGACAATTTGATTACATTCTTTTACAATTTTATTTAAAGAAACATTTGGAAACCATCATTCTTCTCAATACTTGTACTGATAATTCCAATCATGTCTTTGATGTGTTCTCTGGCTCAGTGGAGCCATATCCATGGTTTTTTTCCACAATAACTTTTTGAATAACTTGCTAACTGAGTGGCCTTGGAAAAGTTACTTAATCTTTCTGTACCTCTTGTGTTTATTTTTTCTGAAAAATGAGAATAATAATGTTATTCACCTCATAGGGCTGTTGTAAGGGTTGGAATCATATTTATATATGAAGTATTTATAACATTCCTGCCACATGATTTAAGATATTATTAGTTCAGTTTATCCTCATATTACATACTGTTGTAAACTCCCTCTGCTTCATTCAGAAGTTCTGTGACAGTTTATTTTTATTATTGCTCCAATTTCCTTATCTCCCTGCCTATGGCCGGCAGACAATATGATGATCATTATCATGTTATATACTTTTTGGATCATCATTTTTAAATCTAGACTTTTATCTTCTCAAATCAAGAGCAGGCTCTTTCCTTCTTCAAGTTAAATTCCTTCTTCATTCACCTGATAACCTTGGAGTTACTGTGAGAGGTTGGCTTTCCTAGAGTTTAGATTTATTCATGCTAGATTTAGCTGTCATCTACAGTGTTACAAACTTGACCTTCTTCTTAAGACTCCTCAATATCCCTGTACTACAACCTCCTATCTGTTCTGTCCTGGCAACCCTCCACGCATGGTAAATCATGCCTCAATTCATAGTGAAGCTAAACTATGTGCTAGGCAAATCACAACATCAACAGTTAGAGACCATCAGAACTACCACTATTATCATCCTTATAAAAATAATCATTTATTGAGCATTTTCTGTGAACATTTCTGTATAAGAGTACACACTATACATAATATCTACTTCCTTCACAGAATCTTCCAAAGTAGGTGATATTAATCTGCTTTGTAAATGACAAAACTGATAGTCTGATGCATTTAGAGACTTTCCCTGAGTTATATAACTTCCTAAAAGCCTCGAAGCATGAAATACAAAAAGTCTAGCTCCAAACTTTAAGTATCTTCCACATTTAGAGTCTCACTAAGAAATATTTGCTATAAAAACATTCACATAGAGCAGCCATTGTAATATGATTTACAGAACACTAGGTAACATCTAGTTCAGGCCATGGAGGAAGAATGCCTAAATTTTACATTCTTGCTTACTACTACCTAGCTTCACAAGTCAAAGATCATTATGATAATATCTATCTCATGGAACTATCAAGACTGAGATAATTTATGTAAAGTGCTTAAAACTTACCTAATGTAAATGAATATCAGATAGCATTGACTATTGTATCACTATGCCTTTGCTGCTGGAAATACCACTTATTAATTCTTTCACCAAATATTTATTGAGCACTTACTATGTTCCTGGCAGTATTTTAGGCATTGAGGTTATATCAGGGGACAAAGCATTGTCCCTGCTATTTCCCTGCTATTATGAAGCCTACTTTCTAGAGGAGAAGAAAAGAAACATACAAGCAAATAATCATATGATAGATTAGGTTGAGATACATGCTATGAAGAAAATTAAAGAAAGGTAAGGAAACCATGGGAAGATCAGGGGGAAAAAGCATTCTAGGAAGAGAAAGAAGCCAGTAAAAGGTTATGGGGTCAAAACAATTTTGGCACACTTGAGAAAAAAAAAAAAATGAAAAGAAAAGAAAAAGAAAATCTTTGTGACTGGATCTAAGAGAGGAGAAAGAAAACTAGTATGAGGTGGGATATATAAAGCAGAGAATTCAAGGCACTTGGGTCCTGATGCCAAGGGTGAGAAATTTAGGTTTGATTCTCAGGGTTACAAAAGCTACTTGAGGCCAATGATGTCATATGAGTGAGTTACATTCAATACAAAATATTCCTGGCTGTATTTCAGAAGACCTTTGAAAACAAGAATGCAAAGAAAACAGAAAGATCAACTAGGAGTCCAAGACACATTTTAAAAAACGTGCATAACTCTTCTAGATTTAAATATTGACTTCCATTCACATCGAGGTATAAGCAACTGGTAATAGATCCCTCCTGGAGTAACTTTTGAAATAAGTGGAAGGGGTGAAATTACAGTGTATCCCTTGAGGTTGAGGAAGAATTTGGGGGCGG
>NW_006494610.1:8766719-8791816 GCF_000325575.1 Pteropus alecto
GGAAAGAGGCAGCTTGAAGAGAGCCTTGGAGGTGGTCCTGGAACTAGAATATGCAGAAACTGTCAGAACAGGGATTTATTATCCATTAATATCCAGAGGAGGAAGTGGCTGCAGTTTCAATACTGAGAACCAAAATAGGTCATAGATAAAAATTCAAGAGCTGTTTATCCAATGTCGCGTGGCTGCTTTAAGACAAGATAGTCACATGAACAGTGGCTGCAAATAACTGAGGATGCAAACAGGATTTATGGGTAAGAGTCCACAATAAATAAGCTTACTGAAAATACAATGTAGCATGACTAAGAGACCAACAATTTGCATAGATTAGTTGCCTTAATGGCTCTTACTTAATCTTGATTTAATTTACTAGGGTAAGTGATGCACTTTCATTCTGCATTTAGAAACAAGCTGTCGAAGTGAATGAGACCAGCTTAGAGAAAGGAGTGTGTGGTGAAATATCCTTTTTCAGAAGGGTGAAATTACAATGCAGTTTATATTGGAACTCAGATCTTTAATTAGGACACTGGAGTCAACATGGAAGCAGAGATTCCTCACAATAGGCTCTCCCCCAGACTACTGCTTTTCTTTGCCATGTAAAAAAAGGGAAACTGAGTATTTCTAGAAAGATGGTCTCTGGACTGACTCCCTTGAGATGGCTTCATAAGAAGCTGGCTATGAGGCTTTGAAAATGGAGATAAATCCAGGTTTCTTCTCAGGAACAAAATAATTACAGATAGTTGTAGATAAAAATATTTATGAAAGATGGATCTAAGGAAAGAATAAATGACTGATTCATTTCTTTACCTCTCCTTAAATGATGATGATTATCCTGTAACATCCCTCCTGCTACCACCACCCAAAACCACTAGCTTGGTCAACAAATAATATTTACAGCCACAAAACAGCAGGGACGCTACTTAGTATTTTCCCAGATTGTCAGTGGTTGTTTTACTTTTTAAAATTTGTCAGGAGAAATCATGAAAACCTTTTTGCAGGCTTTCTTGAAAACTTTTATTTAGGAAAAAAAGCACAGCTTTGAGAGGATGTCTTCTGCTTCCCCTGGTTGATTTATTTCTTCTTGCTTGTCTATCCTCTATTATAACATTCACCCTCTTTATTGCATTTAATCTGTTATTTTTGTCTCTTGCCAGTTATAGTGTGAGCTTTTTATTTCCATGACTTTTTATTTCTAGCATCTAGGACATTGCTGACCATATAATAGGTGTTTAATAAACATGCGGGTTCTTCCCTTTTGACAGTATATAGCAAATCCTTTAAAACTTTCATATCTAATGAATAAGGAATCATTAATAGTATATATTATAATACAGATTTCAGAACATGAACAGTTATTGATTTGATAATCTATAGACTTTTGATTATGGTAAGTAGAACACTCACTAAAACTTATCAGCAAACAATTAAAAATCTATCATCTATCTTCTTATAAGAAATTAACAACACCATCTCAATTCTCCAAGGACAAATATAAAATATTTTTAATAAAAGACATTTAAAATAGTCAAATAGTTTACCCTATTACAAGGGCAACAAGAGAACATGATTAAAATGTCTACTTTGTTCTATTAGTATTCTATTTGCTGTGAAAGTCTTATTTATTTATTAGTTTATTTAATTCCTATGGCAATACTTATTTGGTACCTACTGTTATACACATTTTAAACGCACTCAGAGTTTCCACAGCTAGAAAATTGCTAGACAAGGCTTAACAACCACATCTACTTTTCGTGCTATCCTTCCCAAGGGGTAGAAGTTGAGAGAATGGAGATCTCACTGTAGGAATCAAAGAAGGTTTAATGTTGCAGGAGGATATTGGAATAAAGTTTGAAGTTTGGAATTCATGTAGGTTAATGTAGAGGAAGAAGGACATTTTCGTAGGTTTGTAGGTGGGAAACAGGAATACACACAAAAGAATCTACTGATTGATTCTGAGAACTGAAGTTACAGAAGAGCAAGGATGAAGTTAGATGTACGTGCAAGAGAATGGAGTGAATAATGAAATAAATGTAGTCTGCTCTTTGTTTTTGAAAGGGTATATTTAAGAGGGAAGAGATGAGAGGCAAACATTTACTGTGATTGATGGATGCCTTCACTGCTTCTCAAAGAAATTTGAAGTGAGAAGATACCATTAGAAGTCACTGAGGTTAAAGTGATGAAAGAATAATGAACACTTATCTTTTTCTCAATGACTCAGTGCACACTCAGACTAGGTATTTATTACATATATGTGTTAAAACATCGAAGGCCCTTTACATTTAGATTTGGGTTAAGTGAATTATAGAATGGATTGAAATACAGCCTAACTTTGTGCTTTAGGTTTTTATAAAAGAAGAAATAATAATGACAATACGGCTAACATTAATGGGATGCTTACTAATTACCAGGCATTTTTGTTCATATGCGTTAATGCATTATCTAGTTTACTTCTCATCTCAAACCTATCATTATTTACCTCTTATTACAGATGACAAACCAAGGCATAACAATATTTTAAAATTTAGCATTAATAAAAGAGTAAGTAGAATATTCTAAACTATGATGTACTATTAAATTATAATGAGTCATCCATAGGTGCTCTATTAAACGCAAGTGATCTTTAATGTTGGTGATAATGTTTGTTAGAAAACAATAAATATCTATAAATGAAGACTTCCAGCTTTATCTTTCTGTTTCTAGATATTTGTTTCTGTAGATAATACGATTCTACCATATCAGAATCTCTAATCACCGATAGGAACAACAATTATAATGTCTCAAGACACCACTTTTATCATTCGAAAAATAGTTGATTGAGATTAGGTTAAAATACTGCTCATGTGTAGAATTATTCACAATGTCTGTGCACAATTTAGTTGAGAAAAATCTTTCTGACAAATTTAACAAATGTAGGACTTAAGAATAAAAAATATTTAGAACAAAGAGAATACATTGTCAGGACACATTGAAACAGCTGGAGCCAGAGAACAATTTTTTTTTTTTTTTTTAGTTAGACGGCTCTTACAGATCAGATTACTCTGGATGAAAAGAGTGAGGACAGATGGAAAGACCAGGGTGGTCCCAAGAGCTGTTACACACAGCCATTTTACAGATGATAAAACTGAGACCCATAAAGAGGTCACACGTTTTGTGAGTAAGCCTTGTCTTCTATTTCTTAATGCAGTACTTTTTTTATATACATAAGTGACCTAGAGATATGATTATATACTGCAGAAAAGTGCACACAAGACCAAAAAAGCTATTCTTCTTGGCTGTCAGCATCAAGTAAGTAAGAGCTTGAGTTTCTGGGATTCCAGTTTCTTGCCTGGCTTCTGTTCAATTGCACTGACTAACTAGACCGGATTTTTTTGGTCAGTCTCTTTTGGCTTTGCTAAGCTACACATGGCCTCAGTGTAAAATGGTGCCAAAATGAAAGGAGAATATGCTTTTCCTTAAGCCACATTTTCTACTTGGTGAAAAATGAAGAGCTTCATCTTCAGGGTCACAATGACAACTTTCTCCAATTTACTCAGCAGTCATTGAGAATTATCTTGTCAGTAGCATTTTTTTTTTGTACCGGTGCTAGGAGTGAGACAATCAACCATAGGTGGTAGGGCGGTAGAAAAGTCATCTGAATAAAAGTAATTAAGAAAACCCGTTTGTCCTTTGTTGTGCCTCTCCTTTTTAGAGAAGCTATCATATGGCCTGACAACTAAAAGGATGTACTTCTGGCCTAACCCAACATCATCTTAGCCTCCTCCCAAGCCCCTTTCTTTTCCTACCTCTTCCATGCCTCTATCTCCTCAATCCCAGAGCTCCTCAAATATTAATGCATATATTAATCACCTCTGAATCCTGTTAAAAAGAATGTGTTTATTGAATAGGTCTGTGACTAATCTGGAGGTTCTGCATTGCTAACAAGAACTTAGCAGATGTCCAGACTAATGGTCTGAAGTCCCTATTTAGGTTGCAAGACCTATTTTACTTTTATAATTGATGGTTGAGAGGATTAAGGTAAAATGTGGAAGAAGGGAGGAGAAAATTAATTTTTTTCTCCTTTTCTCCCCATTCTTCACAGTAAAACAAGTGTTCCTGTTCTTTGCAAATAATTAGAAACAGTCTTCAATTGAGACTGTTGAAGCAGGCTTGAAAAATACACAAGTTATCTTTGCATACAATTACCTGTCTCTTTTGTAGTAATATATAAAAAACTTTTCTCCAAGAAATCTAATTTTGTTTACTTTCCATAGCAATAACTCATTAAATTAATATGATTTTCTATTCGTTTATTTTTAAAACACTGGGGAAAAGGGTAAAATAATTTTTTCTAAGACTTAACCTGAATTAGGATAGGATTAATGCCAGTGATACCCTGGTCAAAGTTTTAACTGGCTAACCAGAAGAATATTTAAAAAGCCCTAAAGTTCAACATTTGCTCATTTCCATGGTATAAATACTACCATCATGGCTACCAATATGAAGTCACCAAATATGAAACTAGAAAGAGATTTACACAGAAGCCTTGAGAGCTGTCTTTAGGAACCGTGAGAGATTCTCTGCAAAGAGATAGTTGAAGCTACAAGGGAGAATAACATAAGGAAAATTACAAAGGAGAAAGAATGTTGATTCTATCATCTTCTATAGATCTTTGTGTCTATATGAAATCTTCTATTGTGTTTATCTTTGTCTCATAGTTAATTTTGGATTTACTCCCCAGACATTAGATCATAAGTCAGTGTCCTAAACGTCTTTGGTCTTTTATATTTACAGTAAATAATTTTTTTAAATAGGCGTTGAACTACAAAAGGAACAAACATAAAAACTGACTCCATTAAAACTATTTTTGAGGGAAAAAAGACAAAGTATATTTATAATTTTTTAATTCAAAAATAAGACAACGAAGAGTGTAGATCTCTATGGTGATCATCTGTGATTTTTAAGACTATGTACTATTTATAAATATTCTAAGGAAATCTCTGTATTTCTGAGACTAAAGTTGTGAAATATTTGAAAAGAAGCCTTCCAGATTTAAGTTGGAAGAAAGGTGAACAATAGAATCCTGAGAGTCATCAGGGAGTAAGGGTCTACTTAGGAGTAGATTAAATATCGTTGATGAAGCAGAGAACAGAAATACTATGGAACTTGCATTAGGAACTAAGGAGAGAGTAGTATAAGAATTTCTTTTTACATAATTTAAGTTTATAGACTTAAAACAAAAAATCGAGTGACTCTGACGAAGTATTAAACAAAGTGATATACAACTATAACCTACAGACATTCATACCTGAAAATATGGAACATAAATAGAAAACTACTGAGTAAAATAATTTAAAAAATTAAAGGACAAAATCATATATTAAACTTTCTGAATTGTATGTTTTATTAAACTATAGACATGTTAATGGTCTACCTATATGCAGATTTCTTACCTGCACACACACACACACACACACACACACACACACACACACACACACACTCGAATGCCTCATCGTTATAAATGGCTTCTTGAGAGTGTACACACACACACACACACACACACACACACACACACACACTCGAATGCCTCATCGTTTTAAATGGCTTCTTGAGAATGTTGAGATATGGCTGATTTATCACAGAAGATAACTGGAAATTTTATCTAATGTTATATAATTTTAAACACAAGGCTCTGATTTAAAGAGTCTATTTGATAATATTTGATAATACATGTAGTAGTTTTATCACAACATTCAAGCACCAGCATATGCAGATATCATTATTTTAGAATGATCAAGTATAGCTTTGAATGATCTATTCTCTTTTGCATTCTGCACCTCATTGTCCATCACAGACAATGATATTGTTTAGAAATAGGATTATTTGTTCTGTTGTCATCATCGTGTTACATTTACAAATGTATAGATTCGTGTAAGTAACATCCTCTTCTCCAATAACAGTTATCCAGAGGTGCAGGCTTAGATCTTTCTTAAGATAAGTGACCAAAATATTTTCTTAACTAATGGATGGATAAGGATGTTATCAATTTTATCACTTCTGCAAGTTTGTCTTTGGACACTATCTTCAGATTACCTTCAAATGTGTGTTTAAGTATCAGATACCACCTAAATGTTAGAATGAGAAAAACTAGACCAATCTTGGCAGTCTGGAAGAGTGATGCTGTCAAAGGTCATCAAAAAGTCTGACAAAACAGTCCTCATTAACAGTGTCTCTCAGCACCTCCATTTGGAAGTAATTTGGATATTTGCAGTGACCCCGTCAGTTCTGATTGGCTGGGCAGTGACCTTGACCAGGGTGAAAGCTGTTCAGTGTAGCTCATATAATGCACTGTAGGTAGAATCCAGGATGACAGATGGCAGTGGGGTCAGTGAAGAGGAACTTGTCCATCACTGCTATTGAAGATGAAGCCACTCAACAGTATAGTTTAACTGGCACAAGAGTTGTGGTTTGCATATGCCACGAGAGAATTGTTCAAGTTCCTTTATTTTTTATGATTTGTTTAAGTTCCTTTATTTTTAAAGAAGTGCTATAGTCTCATGATCTCAGAGTTCACGAAACTAATGAATAAGTAGAAAAGAAAGCATTGCCATTGGAGTTTAGCAATAGACTAGACATTTCGAAACTTGTATTTGACTCAATAGATAAGGTCTGAAAAGTCATGTGGGCTATACCTTTATTGTGGATAAATTCCTGATTGAAAACTAGTTCCTGTAATATTTTTCTTCATTCTCACTAACAAACGGGATTAATAAGAGTAATTACCTTACTCTTCTGGTAGACACATCCCTTCTTTTTATCTCCTTCACATACCACAGAATCAATATGAACTATAACTATGATAATAGAGTGTATTATACTTTCTAACTGTTAAACTCCTAAGACTGTAAAAGCAATGGATAGGATATTGAATGATATATAGCATGGCATTATGATTCTGGGCTCTAAGTCTCTATCATTCAAAAAACATAAGGCATATTGATAGACTAAAGACCTAATGGAAATGCATATATATCCAACTGGTATGAAATAATGAATCAATAAGAAAATAAACATAACTATCAATTAATCATGGGATGTTTAACAATCTTAGAAAAACTCTGTTAGAACTGAAGACCTTTTTTCCCCATTGCGAGCCTGAGCTCAGGCGTTTCTCCCAAATTTTCATCATTGGCTTCTGTCTTGCAACGTTTTGGACCAAAGAGCCAATCATTGCTAATCAAAAATGAAAAAAAAAAAAAAAAAGACAAGTGAAATTATTTTATAAAATAATAAAGTATTAAAACTAAAAGAAAACTAACAGATGATGAGGTTAAATTGATTTCCTGCCTTGTGGATTACTCGGTGACCATGTCTAGTATTTAGATGGCCTCAGAGATGTTTCGGAGAAATGAGAGTCCTTAATAAGAACCCACTGAATTCTGCTTAGTAGTTAGTTGAGACAACATCATTCTTTCCTATATTTATTTATAAACTATATTTATTATGGTTTAAAAAGGAGCTTATTGCAAGGCAAAATACTATCCTGCTCAAGCAGAATCCAACAAGGACATTTACAATTTACTTATCAATTAAAGTGTTTTTTAATTTGGTCATTTTATACACAACAGATAACATCATCAAATGGCTTTTAGGATAATGCATCATTTTCACTGAAACAATTTGCCTAACTGAATTTGAGATACCTCCCAACTGGGTTGAGCAGCTTTTATAAAAATTGCCTTAACCAGGCTCATTCCAGCTAAATTTATACCACCTATTTTAATGTGCATATCGTCATGACCCACAGAGATTGCATTAAGTAATTAAGAAACAGACCACACAGTGTCATTTGCTGTAACTGAATCTGTGGATTCAATCAATAACCACTTACAAGTGCCTAGGGCTACAGGATTAGGGCACTCCCTGCTGAGTCAAATCCTGGGAGGGGCGGGGGGCGCGGACGGTGTCCAAATGAGAGTGTGTTAATTTGCGACACCATTATGCAGTTTTCAGTCCCATTTTAATTAGTCATAAAACATAGCATAAACCACATTGTTAACAAAATTATCCAATAGATTCTTCCTTTCCTTAGAAAAGATTCAAAATAGAACTAAAGATTAAAGTAAATAGCTAGTTGAGCAGAAGGAAAGACATTATCCTACCTTCCTTTCTAAAACATGGTTTATCTCCTAAAGAAGAGCCGAATCCTCTGATTGCTACAGATTTCTCTATTTTCAGCAGACTAAAAGAAATAGACATTTTTGAAGTGCTAATACCACTGTAAACATAATTTATTTTATTTGAGTTTTTATAGTTCCTATGGTGAAAGGACTACGCAGCTGTTGTTTACTAAATTGTCATTTGTTGGGTTAAAAGTTCGTCCTACTCATCCAGCATATGGTCACTGCTCAGGAATCAGATGACCACACCAGGGCTACATACTATATGGATCATATAATTTGTTTTGGATCAGCTTCCTTCCAGATGCTAAAATCTGTTGTATTTATTAAGAATTGGCTTAAGCCCTAATTCACTCTGGAGTTCAAACTGAAACAGACAAATTGATTGGGACCCATCCCAACACTATGTCTCCTCCAGGCTGAAAGTGATTTAGGGTTCTGATGGCAGTTAGTGACCATTGGGTAGATTTGTCCTCATTCTAGGCAGTTAAGTATTCAACAGTGTTTCCATGCTACAAGAAAACTTGAGGTGAATATTTCCCATATGGCTTTTCCAGACAGAGGTCTCTTACACAAGAAGAAAAGAACACTTTTACAAAATCCAAAGAGCAGCTCATATTTAAGAATTTTTGATGGACAAATTAGAGGCCTTTTCCAACTCTACAGGGTGCTTCTGGAATATGTTTGGAATGTAAACACATACTTGCATTGCCCAGCTGCCACCTGGCTTAGAGTGTGACCTTTCATAGAATTTTTGTATTTTAAAGCAAAAAGGAATCTTGGTGATCATTGGGGTCAAACTGTTTCTTTACCAAAAAAAAAAAAAAAAAAATGAGACTAAGGTAAGTTAAGTAATGCACTCATATGAAATTGATTTCTATCCAAACCACCACATTCTCTCCCATTCCAGGGGGCAACTTGGGGTCCGTGGCTTGGGTGCAACTCAGTAGCATACCACTTATTGATAACATTCTCTCTCTCTTCTTTTATATTCATTTCTTTCCCTTCTACTTGAGGTCTTATAAGAACTTCAAGTTCATAATATGTGCCCAATATTTGGATTTTTACAGCTTGAACTCAGAAGCTGCTAACAGAGCATACCTTTGCCCTTTTAGACTCTGAAACTACCTGCAGAGCCAGCAGCTGATTGTACTGTTTGATAAATTGTACTCCTAGCATCGTTGTTAAATAAACTCCCTGTACTATAATTGTGTGATCAAAGACAGCCGTTTTGTTCTACAGGCCTGAACTGAAACTAGGACTTGATAAAAGCTTAATCATATATTACCCTTTGTTTTCACCTAACAACCATATTTGCTTGATCACTGAGTCCACCAACCATTGAAAGTCCATTTGCTCCCACCAGTCAGAAAACAAATGATCTAAGTTTATGGTCTTGTTTCCCCTAGCAACCTATCTCTTTGATCAACAGCTCCTTGCAACTTTTGCCTTTATAAACCCCACCCTATCCTCTCCATCATGGAATGTATTCTCAATTCACACAAAAGGGAGTTGCAAATCATTATCTTAATAAATCTTGTAAAATTTCTTTTAAAAAGTTATCTCTGGACTTTGTTTATACACTTCTGCTTCTTTCTCTTGCTTTCCCCTAAACTTACTCCTGTTCTCCCAGTTCTTTTTTATTTTATTTTTTTGCCATCTGTCATTTTAAAAACATCTCCCAATTTTAGCCCTAAGTTTTATAAAACCAATAAAAAAAAGCCTGCAGAAAAAAAGGCTTATGGATAACTGCTCACATGATTTCCGATTTTTTTCAAGTTTCAACTGAGAGTTTTTATGTGTATATGCAGAAGCAAAGACCTCAGATTGTTTTGAATACCTCACAATATCAGTATTGTGCAAACCTATTTATTTAAAAAGGTTAATTTTCTTTCTGGATCTTTTAGATCAATGGCATTAGTTTAGAAAATGTGTCTGATTGATCAAATGGTTACTTACAACTAGTTTAGCGGGGAACAAAACATTTCTAAAATGCAGATTTATCTTTGGACCTTGAATGGAACAGGAGTTTGAATGCCCCATTTCATAGTAAGGTGAGCTAATTCTGGTATTTAATTTAGGACTTTTAAGAATTTGGAGATTTAACTTCTGTACCTAATTGAAAATCTAGCTCAAGCCTTTCATTAAATCTTTTCTTCTACGGTGCACACACGTATACACACACACACACATGCACATGCACATGCACACGTACATACACTCCACTACAGCTAAAGTGCAAATGTACAAAAGAAATAAGAAGTTCATTTTAATCATAAAAATTATTAACCTATTAGTTCTAAATGTTTAAAATTTGTGGGATAGCCACACCAAAATGAATGTTAGAAATATCACACTAGAATCACAGAAATATGTTGCAATCCTGATCATTAACTAATTTGAAATCTATAAATTAAGGAAATGAGAATAATCCAAGGCAATGAAAAGATCTTGTAAAAGAGCAACAGAAAATATTCTCAGTAAGACATAGATGGGGAAATATGTACTGCGGAGGGCAAGTTTGACTAACAGAAGGTATGGTGGCTCAGAAGAGACTGAGGATGAGAGTAATACAGAGGACAATGGGAAGGGGTAACAGAATACACTGCACAAAGTGCAATGACATATACTGATGGAAAAACTGAAAGACACAGCACGGGAGCAAATCGGCCAGCGTTAAATAATCATCATTACTGACTAATGTGGGTCATGAGAATGTGAAAGGTCAATGAGTGTCAAATTGGGTGACTCAGTTTGTGATATATGATTATGTAAGTATTAAGAGTGAACTTTTAAAAGAGTGTGTCTGTGTGTGTTCAGATATGGCAGGATACGGAAAAAAATCTGACAATGGGAGGTGAACACGCAATGCAGTATGTATATGACTTATTATTGAATTGTACACTTGAAACTTATTGGATTTTATTAATGTCACCCCTCCCCCCAAAGAAAACAAATAAATAAATAATTTAAAAACATACACAGAAAGGAAAAAAACAAATATGGCAGGATAAATTAATGAGATAATTTATTTTGCTCTCACAATGTGTGTTCTCTTCCTACTTGGCACTCATACTTCAAAGCAGGTAACCAGGCCATGGTACTCCTTTGCCCCTGGGGAGATTTGTGTAGTTTGATTGAAAAACCAAAATTACCTTAGAAAAGTTGGCTCTTTATAATTCATTATGTGTTCTTCATATTATGTTAATTAACTTTATACAAATACACTTTGTTTCCTAAATAATTGCATTCAAAAGTATGTATAAAGTTTATATTTAATTAATTTACATTTTTTCCAGTTTTATTGAGACATATGTAATTGACACAAGTTTAAAGTGTACAGCATAATGATTTGACTTACATATATTGTGAAATTATTACCGCAATAAATTTAGTTAATCCATTATCTTATATAGATACAAAAAAAAGAAAAAATATATGTATTTTTCTTGTGATGAGAACTCTTAGAATTTACTCTCTTAACAACTATCAGACATATCATAAAACAATGTTAACTACTGTCATTGTGTTGTACATTACATCTATAGTACTTATTTATCTTAGAACTGAGAGTATATTACTTTAACCACCTTTCTTCAATTCTCCGTCCCACCATGACCTACCCCTGGTAACTATACATCTGATCCTTTTCTATGACTTATTTTTTTTCTTTTTTTCTTTCTTTCTTTATTCATTCTTTCACTCATTTATTATGTGGAACAATAGACAAAGAAAGGAGCTATCATATCATTAGATGGGATCCTGAATAACATAAGGAGAAGTTGCAGGAACACAATGTGGGGGCACAGGAGTATATTTAGAACCCAGGATTTCACTGGAGCATCTCTTACTGTTTTCATGCCTATTGATGAGTCTAAAAAACAATCGCAATAAACCCAAATTGGCAGCATTAAAGCAATGAGAGCTCCAAACCCTAATGAACAAGTCATTTAGAATGAAGTTCTAGCTAATAATGTGAAAAGTATAAAACTGGTGATAGAGGAAGGGGAAAATAAATATTGCTTATGCCTTTTCAACTAGTTGCAGCAGTGGAAACAGAACATCGTTCCATTAAACTTTGCATTAATATGTCATTGTGTGTATCCTAAAAAAATTTTTAAAAGTAAACAGAAGTGATGAGCCAATTTGATCAAATACATATATAGATATAGCCAATGAGAGTGATAGTGAGAGTTATTAAATAGTTACAAATTTAAAAAATAAATTAGGTAATGGCAAAGAAGGAATATTCACACAGACTAATAAATAGAAGAGATTCTAAAAATAGATTAAGAATTATGTTAATTTATTATATGTTGAAATTATATGTGATGTAGTTGAGGAAAAGATGAATTTTTTAATAAATGATGTTAAGAAAACTAAAGAGGATCCCTTCCTTCTGCCTTTATTATTTTTTAAAATTCTAAAGAGATCAAAGATATAAAAGTAGTATTGAAACAACAGAAGTACTAAAAGAAGATATGAAATAATTTATGTGGGACTAGAAAAATTAACTCAATTATACAAAAATAAAACATAACTACAGGGCACAAACATTATAAATTCAGTCAGGATAAAAGACAAAATTGTAAAAAAAAATCATAACAGATGATTATAGAAATAATTTAAAAGTTTCTAAAATTAACAGGACACAAAATCAATGACCCAATTAAAATAAACAAAGGATATTAACCAGTCATTCACCAAAAAATAAATATGTGTCTTTGAAATATAAAAATGTGTTCACCCTAATTCAAAAATTAAAATATAATAATATAAAAATTTTATTTTGTCAGAGGCCAAAAATGTCTGACAATGTGTGCATAACACGGTGAGTGGTTTGGGGAAGCTGGTGTTCTCATATTCTTTTGCTGAGAGTGTAAACTGGCATAACTTTTAAAGAAGGCAATTTGACAACATCTACCAAAATTTCAATTGTATCTACTCTGACCCATTACAGCATTGTTTTTAATAACAAAAAATTGGAAAAAAACTTAAAGTCCATTAGTAAATTACAGCACACCTATACAACTGTAGCTCTATATAAATAATGAAACTATTTTCACAACATACTGTTAATTTTTAAAAAACAAGGATAAGGACTAAGTATTTAAAATTTGCAGATAAAAATGAATATGTGTGTATATGCTTGTATATGCATAGATTGTCTGAAGAGACATATAAATAATTTGTAATAATGTTTGTCTCTATGTTGTGGGTGAAATGGAGACTGAGGAGAGATGATAATTTTCACTATAAACCCTTATCTATTTTCTGGATTTTGTTCCATATACATTTGTTATTTTTTTTACAATTGGTTATATAGAAGCCAATTACTTTCATGATTATTATGACTTTGGATATTCATTGAAATCATGTTTTTAATACTTATTAGAATTTCATCATATAAATATGCAATAATTTAATTGTTTATTGTTGAACGTGTTTTTTTCTGATTATTAACATTGTAGATTTTACATGCTTGTATATAACTAATTTTCTTCCATATTCTTAGCCAAACTGATCAGCTCATTGATATGTTCTACATACTCCTTTCTCTAATCTTTTCCTTTCCACTAACTTCACATGCCTTCCCCAGCATCTTCTCAATGGCTTTAAGACCAATTCATCTTTTGTAACCTATTTTCCTTTTCAGTCTTGGTCCTGAAATTTTTTCCATTTATTTCCTATATATTAATTAACTCTCTGTGCCTATTTTGCTTCATTAATAATAGAAATATCAATATCAATCTTGGAGAGTATTTGTGAATATTTAGTGAATATTTATTACCTCTCTGTGTCTATTTTGTTTCATCAATAAAATAGAAATATCACTATCAGTCTCAAAGATTATTTTTGAACATTTAATAAAATTAATGTGGGAAAACATGTTGTACAAGTGAATAAGCACTAAAAAATATATAAATTATACCATTCATATTTTATTGTATTTTGTTATGTAATATATTGTTATGTTTTGTGATTATTTATTGTTATTTGCTTTGTTAGTGTCATTGTTATATTGGTTATCATTTAATATACCTCCTGTCTCTGTACATACTGCCTTTTCACTAGATTATCAGTGCTTTAAAGAAAGAGTCACTGTTCATCTATGCATCTTCCACCCCAGCACATACAGCTGTCAACTTGCACATGAGAAATCCTCAATGTTGTTGATAGAGCAATAAATGCTATTATGTGATTGATTCTAAAAATTAAATTTGAAGTTCTGGATTGTTCTATAAAGAATTTTAAAACAGAGACCAGAGTATAAATAATAGTCCATATCATATATATGCTGCATTAAGAGAAATACTCAGCCAAAGGGCACTCTCTTCTTGCCTGAGTACGTCCCTATCCACCAAGTCATATAACTACACATCTTGAAGGACGCTGTTGTCTCTCCTTTAAAACATAATTCAGATCGCTACTTTTCTGAGAGACCTACAGACTTCTCAGAGTTAATCACATTCTCTCTGACTTATTTCTATCCCATCTATTCTGTCTATAGACTTTGCTTTACCTATTGTCCTGCATGCAATTATTCATTTACATAGCTTTTTCCTCTACTGTACGATGACTCTTTGAGGGCAGTGACCACGATTTTTCATTCTCATATTCCCAGTCCCTACCACAGTGCCTGGCACATGGTATCTATAGATGTTCATTAAATTGAAATTAATTTGAGGAAATGAATTATTTATAGTGCTTTATATTTGCAAAACTGAAAAGACTTGGGAGGCAAACTTAATCTGGGAAATATATATATATATATGTATATTGCCGGAGTATTATTTTATATATATATATATATAAAATAATAATATTTGTAGCAAACTTAATAATAACAAGAATACGCAAAGATGATATATTATCATCAAGCATGAAGTTAAAAAGAAAAGAAATTTCACTACAAATTATAGTTCAGTCAATACCTGTTTGTGGTGCCATTAGTTACTATCTACTAGCTGGTGTTCAATTATGATCAGCAAATTAGTAGATTGTATTCCTGTCGATAACTTCTATCTTTGCCTAAAGTTATTACCTTAATTGACATTGGCTGTCCTGATTAAAATCAATTAGCACATCAGAACATTGTTTATTGAGCTTGGCAAATGTTTACCTTAGCTTCTTTGCTTTGTTGTCTTTAAAAAAATAAAGGAAATGAAGTGCTAAGAAAGCCTAAAAAGAAAACAAAATTAAATTATTCTGTTGAGAGTAGGAGCATGCAAAACCCCTATATTTTGATTTTTAGATCACCAGTGACCCCAGATGGGGATTAGAAGGGCCTTGAACAGAACCTTGAGGAAAAGCAACTTCTAAGGAATAGGCAGAGGAAGAGAACCTGCAGTAGAGACTGAGCAGTGATTGGAAAACCAACAGATTCTAGTGTTAAGGAAATAATTCAGGAAAGAAAAAAAAATGAGAGTGATGACCACAGATTCTAATGCTGGAATAAAGTCAAGTTAAAATCTAAAAAGTGTTCATTGGTTTGGACAACAAGACAGACATAGCTTCAGTGGAGCAGCAAAGAGGAGTGAAGTTCTTCACCCAGATCCCTGCTTCAGGTCCCAAACATTCACCCTACAACTGCTCCAGATATCTGTGGTTAATGTTTCTTAGTTGTGGCCCTCAGGGGGAACTGCAGTCAAACGCAGAAACTGCCTTATTCAGAATTATGTTTTCCTTCAAGGAAGGCCAATGGCCTAGTACTTCCTGAGGTGAAAATACAGAGACCTCTTATCTCAATTTGGGGTAATTATTAAGGGCTTCTCAGTTTCATAGCTCTCCTAGTTTTGGCTGAGATCAATAAATTTTCTGCTTACAAATTCTCACATCAGAGTTCATCCAATCTAAGATAGCTGGTACTAGAAGTAGTCCTACAAACTGGATTCTAAATTGGGTTTTAGAGCTAGATCCCTCACTGGCCTGCTGGCAATAAGGACTACATCACCAGTAATAGTTAAAGTATGAATAGCCCCTGATATGTTGTGATAGCACAATTGATAAAACTTTCACTAATGGTGAAGTGGGATGGGGCACCAGTGGAGAAAGATGTGCTGACTGAAAGACTGTGTCTGGCACTTGCCAAAAATGGGTTAAAACACTTTCCTAAATTGGATGGCTATTGCTGATCATCACTGAAAAGAGATAAAGGTGGTCTCAAGATAATAAGTCACCATGTAGAGGCAAAATGTGAGAGTCAGAGAGCCTCCTAAGCATCTTTTATGAAAATCTTAACCTACTATAGTCAGAGGGCTGAGAGAGGAGAGGACCAGGCTCATAATTCATTTGTAGGGGTAGAAGGACTTAAAAGAGATTGAATTCTCAGCTCTGAAAGTTCTATACCATGGTGGAACACTAATAGGAAAAGAGTAAAAGCTGTTGAGTGCCTTGAATTCCCAGAGTCCCATGAAACCGAGCCTGAAGAAATGGACCATTCCTTCTTATTAGAAGATAATAACTATTCCATCTGCTTGAAGATCATGCAGAGGTGTCAAACAAGGCAGATACTTCACAATACAGTGTTTGCTCTCTTTAGTCTCTACTCCTACTTCTCCTGCAGGCTACCATATTAAGGCTCAAATCCAAGCACAACTCAGCGGATATGTGCTGGCCTGCTAAGGGAGGAGAGGAGCTATACACTAATGGAGTTGCAAGGTGGGAATAATATGTACTGGTAAGAGGCAGGAGTATGTGTATAAGACTGGATCCTGAGGATGCTGTATCAAGGGACATCTAACATAAAGTTGGGTAGAGAAAATTTATTGATATGGAGCGATCTCGTATGCTACAAGATGAGTTTTAGTACAAGCCTAGTAGAAGAGAACATCTGATCCTGGATCATCAAGTGCCTGCATGGCCAGAGTTTTCCTCATGAGCTGCATTCACCAAGTCATAAACAGTGGAAGGCTCAACAGCAATTCATTATAAGATGGAAGTGGTACATCTGGAATTGTGTATGAACAGAGCTTAACTAAACTGCATAAGCATGTGGCCCAGATCCCTAGGCATCTACCACTGTTATATGGCACTTCTCCCTCAGCTCATTCCTACTGCTTCAGGGAAAGCCCTTTATGGCATTTACATAAGAGAAAAAAAGGAGAAGCAGGATTCATGGATGGGTCAACTGATATGGTATGTACAAGATAAAAATGAGATTGAGTGACTCCTTAAATGTTGCACACTAGGTGCCTCTCTTGCCTCACACTAGTCCTGGCCCTACAGAAGATCAAAGGATCCACTGGTCCTATCACATTAAGGTGCTACTCAGAACCAATCAGCCTGATAGAGATGGGTTGATCTCTTAAAAGCATAGTTGAGGTGCCAGCTTGGAGAGGATACCCTGTGAAAATGGCACCACCAGAGGGTGATATACAGCCTAAATCAACTACTATTGTAAGGAGCTCTGTTCTACATAGATAGAATTCAGGGACTTGGGAATCAGAGAGTTAAAGTAGGAGTGGCTCTGGTAACCATCACTTCCAATGATCCACTAAGAGATAATTTGTGTTTTCCATCCATATAGTTTTAGATTCTATAGGTATAGAGATTCTGTTCCCAGGAATAGTACCTACTATTTAGACTACTGCTGGCACCCAGAGTTCTAGGGTCCTCATGCCAAGAGACCATCAGAGGAGAAAAGGAGCCACCATCCTAGCAGAGGTGATTGATCCCATCTTCAGGAAAACACAGGGCACCTGATATCCAACGTCGGGGAGGGAGAAATATGTTGGGCTCTCAGGAAATTCACTAGGATGTTTATTGGCACCATCATGCCTAGTTTTAATGGTATATAGAAAAATACAGCAGCCTCAGCCTGGGAATGGCACAGTAACCAGGCAAACTGCCTAGTCCAGCAGAGGTGTTAGCTGAGGAATAGGAGAATCTACGATGTGTGGTAGAGTAGGAAGATGAGGAGTATCAGTTGTCATTTTGAGATCAGGTGCAGCAACAGGGGCCGTAGTTCATTTCACTAACCCTTCTTTCATAATTTACTCTAGGAAACCAGACCAACCAGTATACTGGCAACCCTTTCCCCAATGGGAGGAAATGACTTAAGAAATAAGTGATTGTGAGTTCTTCAAAGTATAGCTGTAGTTTGATACCATGATGTTCCACCCAGATTCCCTCTGTGGGGCCAATTATTCCATTGTTCACCCAGGAATTTCCATCTGCCACACGCAGTTGCCCTCAGTTTAGGGCACTGCTGTGCACAAGGAAGCCCAGGCCAATAGCTCTCTGTTGTGAGAATTTAACGGCCCTTGTTTCAGCTGGAAGAATTCTAGTGCTCCACCACAAGATCTACTGAGGCCTCAGGAACCACACCATAGGTCACCTTCTCCATCTGCTTAATGCAGTCTTTTTCATTTCCACACAACACTGCATCTTCTGAGAGCATGTCCCGAAAACATTCTCATCCAGAATTCTCTGGTAGCAGAATCTGTTTCCAGAGACCCAATGTAAATAAAGCACAGAATCAGAAGGCAGGCTGCTGTAAGAAGAGTAAGTAGAGGGGAAGAAGCAAAGACATTAAGAGAAGGCAGTTCTTTCAAGAGGAAAGTAATACGGTGGTAGCTCCAAGAAACAGGTGGGGTTGAGAGAGGTATTTTTGTTGTTGCTGTTATTGGCTGTTTGTTTAAGATAGAGAAGACTTAAGTTTGATTCATTGTTGATGGAACAGAGAGGGAAGGCAGAACATATAGAAAAAGAGAAAAATGGAATAAAGCTATGGAGGTCAAAGGAAAGACAGGAATCAAAGCTTAAGCAGAAAGTTAAGTCTTGACTTTATTTTAGTGTATGATATGATTTAAAATCTGACTTAATGTTTTGCAAATGGTTAGTCACTGATTGCAACACTATTCTTGACTAGCTCATACTTTTCTCCACTTATCTATATTTCTACTTTTATCACAAACTAAATTCTCACATATTCATAAGCTTGTTTTTAGACTCTTCTATTTCATAATCTTTATCTATTCCTCATCCAATATTAAATTGATAAAATTACTATAGTTTATATGTCATTCGAATAACTAGTGGCACTAAAACTTCATCCTACTTGCTCTCCTTTTTGAAATTTCAAAATTTATTTCACATACATCATGTGCTTTACTTTTTTGGTTTATTTTCAGGATGTTTTATCTTTGTTGCTATTCAGAATTTTTCCATTACATTTAAAATTTGTGTTGACATGAGAGGGTTATAGATTTTACTGTCTTGATGTTTTATTGATCTCCTTATGGGATTCTCATGAATTTTTGTATTTGTTAATTTTCTTTAAGGATTTTTCTGATAGAAATTTTCTTTTTAATAATTTATACCTAATTTATTTTTTGTTAACCACATTAGCTAGAACCTACTAGTATACTGTCCTCTGAGATGAAGATTTGAGTTCAGGAAGAATTGGGGGTGGTGCTCTTAGAATCAACACCTGTGGAAGCGAAGAGAAAGAAACAAAATTAGGTAAAGAAGGTGATTGCTATGCAGTCACAATAAAGTCCTTAACAACCCACATAGAGCCCTAACGTTTAAATGATCCTTCAGAGTTTTGGCAGGGGACCCTAGATGTCTAGTTACGGGATGCTGGCTCTTCCTGAAGGGGGCATGATTTTAGGTCAGGTGACTCACATCAAATGATAACATTCTTGAGAGAGCTGAGATCTGAGGGCTATTGACTAGGCAACACTTCCGGCAAACTTCCTGGCAACTAGGAAGTATGTAGGTCCTAAAAGGGGACCTGGGGAACATGTTACAGTATTCACTACACTTCTTACAGGAAATATGAGAAAATTTTGTGTTGTGTTTTGAATATGGTCAGAGTTTAACTTCTAGTTTGGGACAAACTACTACTAAAATTTACCTGTACATTTGGTGCTACCTTTTATGTTGGTAATTAAGCATAATTTCCCCTCTTCCAGATGCCCACCCCCACCATTCCTGTACCAACCTCATGCCTCCACTCCACCCCACTCATCCTTGGCTGCACTCATCCATTATTACAGTCAAAGGCCTGGCAACTACATTTGCCAGAATCTCCACCAGGAGTTTCCAGTTTAGATTTCACTAATCAGAAGCACCTGCTTGAGGTTTGCAGGAAATAAAAGCGGCAGAAACCATTTTATTGTTCTTTGGGTAAAAGTAGGCAGATGGATGGTTTACGGGAACTGGAACCTGGAACAACAGGAATGCTTGGACCTGCTCCAGACCTACACATTCAGAAGTTCTGAAGATGTTTTACTGATTCCTCGAGTTGAATCTTTATACTAAGTTGAGAACTTCTGAAGCCTATTTTAATAGTACAAGTCAGGGCCGAGTTTCAAACTGGATCAGTTATCAGATTTAACAGGAGTTACTGTGAAAACTACAGATTCCTGGGTCCCAACACATAGTTCCTCAAAATAAGACTCTCTAAAAAAAGGGCCTATGAATCTGGATTCTTACAAGTATTCGCAGATAATTCTGAGTGTTTGTCAAGTGTAAGAAATTGGCCAAATATTTCTCTGCAGTTTATTAGCTTTTTCTGTCAGTTTTAAAGATTTTCCCTTAAGCTAATTTAATTGTCACCTTATTTCTGGAATATTCCAGTCTAATAAAGTCTAATGAGTTAGTGACAGAAGAGGACAAACCCATGCTAATGGTTATAGATCATAAAGCCAAGTGTATTTGCATTCAGGATTCAGTTCAGAATTCATCTGTTTAGCTAGATTTTTGTTAATTGAGAAGTCAGCCAGTTCCTTAATTTCAAAATTGCATCATTTTATTTTATTTTGATAGTGTTAACTTTAATATTTATAGTTCCAGTCATGTTTGATATTGAAACATTTTTAGAAATAAAGTCTATAGTGATTATTATATTTTTGGCCTTTGAGTAGATTTCATTCTCTTATTACTAAAAATAATACTGGTGCAATAAAATTTATAGTTTATACAAAACATGCCAAACTTATTTTAAAAAAAATTTTTAAGATAAATTATGCAATATATTTTCAATAAACTTTTTCAAGTGAATAAGAGGATGAATTTAAAACAACATAAAGATAAGTAACACAACCAAATAGCAAATTAAAAGTAAACAAGAAGTGAACCAAAGAAAAAAATAATAAGGTAATAGAGAGTCGGGAGTGAAAGTTGCACATTAAATGAAAGACACAGGAACCAGATGACAGATCTCTCAGGTAAGTGTTCAAAAGAGAGATCGTAAGCATATCTCTGGAATTTTTTTTTGACAGACACCTTGCAGAATCTATTGGAATAGTTTGAGATACATTAATTTAAAAGCATCAGTATGTTTTCACTCTAAGAAAGTTGAGGGCAAAAAGTGAGGTGTGAAATTGACTGAGTGTTGCAGAAAGATTTTCATCATCTCTGAGGAAACTAATTTATCAGAATTATTTGTTTAACTGTGGTCCTTGAGAGCTCAAGAAAAGAAAATCTATATATAAAAACAGGAACCAATTTGTATATTTTCAAGGCTATTTAAAAGGATGCATTAAATGCATACAGTATATAATATGATAAGTTTATTACCTTGATTGTTCTCTATACACCCTTGATGAACATACAGTACACACTGTGCTGCATAGTGTTCTAAATTGTAAGTACTATAAATGCATAACAGATGAGAAAAAAAGTATAGAAATGTTGGCTGAAATAGACAATGAAAAGATGAAGTTACAGGAGGGACTTGAATGAGCCCTAAGAGAAAATAATGTGAGACGTTTTTAGAGTCTTGGAATTTGGGGTTCAGATTACACTGAAAAATGAAATGAGGTGTCATTCAATTCCAAAGCTAGACTTTGGGTGTTACTGGGTAAATTTAATAGGCACCCTAGTCTCATCTACATATTTGTATTTAGGACTATCATAGACGAAAAGGCACTGACACCTTGATCACTGAGATTTTAAGATATAAAATCCTATTTGTTCAGAGTGGAATTGACTGAGTAAAGCTTGCTATTCTACAGCTTGAGTTTCTCAAAATGAACCTCGCCTCAGCAGAGGAAGTTGGACCAGTGAACAATGCTCAGTGCCAAGGTCTACGTTATCTGAGGAAAGTGACTTTAGGCACATTGTGCACTTACTCCAGAATCTCTTCAAGCAGCCATTCTGGCCCTCAGGGAAATGTCAATTCTAACCATTTGATAATTTTATGGTATAAGAAAGAGCCATTAAAGAGCTCTTATACATAGGACCGTAAAAGTTTGTAATGTAGGGCTCCTAACTGGACTTTGAGTGTGTGTGTTCATGCTTCATCATTACAGTTTCCACTGGAAAAATGTTCCTTTTTCATTCAAAGTGGTTCTGAAGGGGCACGTCAGTCATGTAGTGACACCACCTCCAAGCCACAGGGTTGGCCTAGCTCGTCAGAATAATCTATCTCCCTAATCATTGAGTGTGGTAGTCTAAGGGGTAGATGTACAATCTAAGCAGGACCTGAGTCCTTCATGAGCTTAGATGGACTCAGGTCCTGCTTGGATTGCACATCTACCCCTTCATGAGCTTAGATTGGGGAGGAGAAAGACTCTCTTTCTTTTGGTTCATAAACTGTGGAGATATTGACCTGAGGCTGACAGCAGTCATCTTTCCCATCATATGGAGAAGCTTGAATAAGATTGAAGTCATCATGTAGAGAGAAGCAGAGCCCAGAGATAGAGAAACTGAGCCTGACAATTGTGTCAGAGGCCCTGGATTTCCCAGATGTATGAGTCAATATTTTACTTACTTACTTATTTGCTTACTTGAGGCAACTCGAATTCACTTTTTTTTTTTTAAATTTTTTTTAGATAGAGCCTTCACTAATGAATAGATTATCCTTTCACAGAAGAGAGCAAGGGATGGATGAAGCAACTGGTAGAACTTTGCATCAGGATCTTCTGGAGAATAACACTAGGGATTCAGGAAGAGGTGACTGATGTTTAGGTGAGCCACAGACTTGAATTGCTAGGGCTTCCAGCAAAGTTAGCAGTGACATTTAATGTCTAGTTGTACCACTCGGAAAAACAACAATAAATCACTGGCAATGCCACATAGGTCTTGGTCAACCAAGGGAAGAAAGGGGTTTGGAAATTAAGTTTGAGATATTGTTCCTTTGGAATCTAACAAATATTTCATAATTTACCATAAACAAATATTGGAAATTTCTAAAAAGGAGAAGTCCTTACAAATACTGGAATCTCTGTAAGCAAGGGCAGTGGAGGCTTGTAGCTATTGTGATTTAAAGCCGTTTTAAGTGTAAGCTCAGACTGCAGTGAGAAGTGAGGAGAGGCCAGTCCAGAGAAAGAAAAATACAGACAATGAAAACTTTGCATGTTTGTAAGGCTTCCAGCAGACCAGACTGACAAGACAAGGTGAAATTTTGGAGGGGATTATGAGAAATAAGGCTGGCTAGCTATAAGAAAGCTGGGTTAGGGTGCAGATTATCAGAGAAGTTTAAATTGAGTTTAGTATGAAAGGGACATTTTCATATTACCATATGATATGAATTTAGCACCAGCTGTTTAACTTGTTTGTAATATAAATGCAATCACATTCCTTATTTTCTAGTTAGTTGTTTAAGTTTTCAAGATTCCTTATAAAGCATACAGCCTCTATATATCTTTTTAAGATGCAATCCTATACTCCTGCCCCAAACCAACACTGAATTATTCCAAAACCAAGGGGCTTACTTAGTACAAAAGAGATTAGCTCAGCTTCTGAACACCAAATAGGAAGAGAGGAGTATAAAGTCAGATTAGCCTATGTTCACCATTGATTTGATCGTGGGCATCTCACATAGTCAGAGGATGTGGTTTCTCCCCTCCTGTAGGGGAGCCCTTGCTCGTCCAGATACCTGCACAGGACAGAGTGGCGACTACCTTTCAGCTTCAAGGATACAGATTTTAAGTAAATATTTATTTTCTAAAACATTGTTTCCTAAATCATAACACAATACCACAGCGGCTGGGTGTGAACTCATGTTGACTCTCAAGGAAGCAGGAGCACAGAGATGTTCTTAGAGGGTAAACTCAAAATTCCACAAGTTCTGCTTCCAAGGAGTTGATGGTGGAGTAAACTTTGCTGCCCGGCTGCAAACTGACAAGTTTAGCAATGCCAAATGTTCCTGAGGATGTGAATAAACTGTGCAGTTTATAAAATGCTGATAGGAGTGCAAATTGCCACACTTACCTTGAAAAACAATTTCAGATCTAGCAAAGTTCGAGATGTGAATATCTTGTACTCAGTAAATGCTCAAGATGAGCATGTTCATGACTGTATTGGCAAAAGAAGGGGGAATGATCAAAATGTTCAGCAATGAAGAATGACTACATGAATTATGATATGATTATGCAATGGATTCAGCAGTAAAAATAAATGAACAAGAGCTACACATGTCAACATGGACTAATCTCACAATGTTCAGCATCAAAAGCAAGTCATAGAAGAACACATATAATTTGAGGCGATATATCATTTCAAAAAGATGATAAACTAAACAATATGTAGCTAACGGATATGTACATGTGTGGTAAATTAACAAAGAAACACAAGGGAATGATAAACACAAACTTTGGGATCCTGGTTAGCTCTGGAGGGAAGGAGAGCTATGCTCAGAGACAGGCATGTGGGGGGTTCCAAAGAAACTGTTAACTGTATATTACAGAGAACACAAATGTTTATTCTTCTTTAAACCATTCATATACATTATGTTGTGTGCACACCCATCTACAAACACATGAATAATTCCATAATTAAAAAAAAAATAAAAGAATCATTTAAGTGGGCTCTGTAGTTATACAAGTCCAGTCAGTAGATCTTCATGGCTCTCGCTTGACTCCCCGGCTTGCAAAATAGGATGTGAAGAACCTTTTGCATTAGAATCTCAGGGTCTTTCTGAGAGAGGAAAGACCAAAATACCAACTCCTCCCTAGCTGTTCTCTGCAAACAACCAGAGACTTAGAT
>NW_006494610.1:8791836-8792050 GCF_000325575.1 Pteropus alecto
GGAAGAGCTTCCTCACGCAAAAGCCTCCCCGTGGATGACTTGGATGACACTACCCCTGTCTCCTTCCCTTCCAGCAGCCTCCCAAGTGTCTCCTCTCCAGACAACCATGACTCCAGAGTACAGCCTCTTGTCTGCCCATCTACTCCACATTTGTTGAACATTTCTACTCTTTCAACTTCTTTCTCCTGTCTTTCTTTCTTCACCTACTTTCATT
>NW_006494610.1:8792069-8800145 GCF_000325575.1 Pteropus alecto
CCTTCATTCTCTACTTGCCAGATTCTTAAAGCTCAAAGTAATAGAGAACAGATGGTGTGGGAAAAAGAGTAAAAGAGAAGTATTTCTAAAAACTATTTTAAATATAATTTTTGTGTCCTTGTAGGTAGCTGAGGAGGATAGAGCCTTTCTTATTAAATAAGTATAGCAAATGATGTAAAAAAATGTTTTCTTTTGTAATGACTTATTGGAATCTTTAAAACTCTAAGAGGAAGATATGGTATGCTGTTTATCTCCAAATTTGTCTGATAAAAAATTTTCCTGTTTTCCAAATGTCTATCTTGAATAATTATGTTCAGTGGACAAATTGTGGAAAATACTGAGTTTGAATTGTGACCAAGAATGTTCTCATGGTAAAAGGAAGCATTAAATATACTTTCTCTATATTAAATATTAGTGATAAAATATTTTAATTCAATTCTTCTATTTTCTACAATGAATTCTTTGTTGATATAAATATAACAAATTCTCTATGGTTAATATGCTCTTCCAACATAAGCACCTTTAAAAATATTATACATCATGCTTTCTCCCCCAATACTGAATGAATGTCTATATTAGATACTAACTTAGTGTTAGGGTAACAATAGTGAACAATATAGACATAATTACTGTCCTCAATGGAGCTTTTATGTAAGAAAAACATCATTAAAAATTAATTACCTCTCTATTAAATGTACTTAGTATAATAGTAAAAGGAGGACAATATTTTAAGGCAACTTTAATGTGATTTTTAGTCTCAAATATATGTTTCTAAATTATTACAACTCTATGCAACTAAAAGCCTGAATTGGTTACCTGGGTATTCATTATTTGAGTTCCTAATAGTAAAAAAATATTACTCGGGAAAAAAAAAGTCATTATGTGCTGAAAACGTTATGTAGAGCTTTTGATTGTTAGTCTCTACTGAGGTCCCTTTTCTGTTACTAGGAGAGCATGGCATTGTCATGACAGGAACATCTTTGTCCATCCAGGCTTTTAATTATTTTATTTTCCTGTTAAGATCTGTTCTATGCAAATACAATTCAAGTCAACTATGAAGTAAAATTAATTATGTTATTGAGAATATAAGATTCATTGCATTGATGAAAATAATGTTGGAAAATATTATAATCAAATCCCATAGAGAAATAAAGATCGGGCATAAGAATTGTTAACAAATCACGAAAAATATTTATGGGAATGATAAAATAAATTATTCAGAGGTGAATTATTAATAAAGTGCTTGAGAAATTTGGTAAGCCCTCAAATGTATTTTTAGAAATAACTTTTTAAAATCATTCTATAAAAGCCAAATATGAAGGTAGTTACACTCACAATTTTTTTTGGGGGGGAAATATTATACTAAAAGAGTCATCTTGCTTTGCTCTTTGTTCAACAAATTAGAGCACAATGAAATTAATATGTAATCTAAATTTTATTTAACAAATATATGTATTAGTAGAATTTTAAATTTATATTAAGAAAACATCCAAACAACCTTATTTATTGTTACTTATTATGGATTTATCTCTCTCTTAAAGAGATTTATTTTAAAAGTCTTTTCCATTGTCAATTACTCTTAGATTAAGATTTCCTACACTGGTATTTTCCTAGTTTAAATGCATCTAAAGGACATATTAAAGTTTGGAGCTCTATTTTCTCAGTAAATGAATTTCCAATTCTAGTTCTAGAAATTGTAGTTAGCTGACTTAGCCATGCACTTGAGATTGTTAAAATGTTAAAACTTTCTTGTTTAATAGGATGGTATGTGGCTCCAAGCACTGTGCTCTTGACTCCAGAGCAATGAAAACAATGCATCTCTGAGGTAGGCTGAATAACGTCTCCCAACATGTCATGTTCCAATCCCCATAACCAGTGGCTGCCTTAGTATGCATGGTAATGGGAACTTTGCAGTTGTGGTTACATTAAGGATCTTAGAATGAGAGAGATTATCCTGGATTATCCAGGTGGGCCCCATGTAGTCACAAGGGTCCTTTGAGGTGGGAGTGAGAGGGTCAAAACATTTATAGAATACGTAAGGGTGAAAGCTGAGGTCAGAGAGAAGAAATTAGGCTGCAAGTTTTGAAGTTGGACAAAGGGGGCCATGAGGCAAGGAATGTAGGCAGCCTTCAGAAGTTGGAAAAGGCAAGGAAACATTCTCCCCTAGAGCCTCCAGATGACATGCAGTCTTGTAGACCCATTTTAGACTTCTGACCTCCAGAATTGTAAGAAAATATAATAGTACTGCTTTGAGCCACTAATTTGGTGATAATTTGCTGTAACAGCAAGAGGAAACCAATACAGTCTCTCTTGAAATTTTTGTTTTCTCCTCTGTTGAAAACTCAAGGGGAACTTGGCCTTCTGCTGTCCAGTTTTTGAGGGATTTTTTTGTTTTTTGTTTTTTTGTTTTTTCAGAAAGAGTTTAGCATGGAATAGAGATATGGCTTTCCTTTTCTAAGTGTTCCTTTTATGAGTCAATTCAAAAGTCTTTTCCTCCTTGAGGCCTAAGGCCATCCCCTGGCCTCTCATATTAGGTTATTTTTATTTATAGTGACTGTAGGTCAATTCTGAAGATGCAGTGGGATGAAATTAATAATTATACTAGGAAAACAAAAATAAAGTGAAATTGTCTTGGGATGAATGGTCACCTTATTTATGTATCCACTGCAGTACTCTTGTTTTGTTGTTGTTGTTGTTGTTGTTGTTTTGCTTTCAAATTACAATTAAATACTTACAGGTGTGTCTCCTATTGCCTATTTCCTTTTGTCAAAGGTAAGAAAAGTTTTTCTCTTTGTCTCTATTTTCCATAATACACCTATCATCATGATGGTCATTGTTACCATCATTACCATGATCATTGTAACAGCTTAAACCTCCATAATACTTACTAAACATCAAGCACAATGGGCGCGTTACATGTAATATTTCCATCCATATTACACATACAAGAGGATGACAGTAATGTTACCCTCATTTTACAGAGAAATTATTATGGCATGGAGAGACTAAGTAACATGCCTAAGATCACACAATGGCAGGTGGCAGGACCAAGGATTCAATTTCAGTTGGTCAGCTTCTTTGACACTATCGCCTCCCCAAATAAGACTTCACAGAGGTCTAAGTAGTCACTTGAAAAGTAAAGGACACTTAGTTTCGCATGTTTGTACCAATAATTTTAAATATTAATAAAAAAAGAGTTTAGGAAATAAACAATTTCAATATAATAATTTGTGTTCTACCTAAAGCTCTGTGGAAAGCCACCCGCTCCTTCTGTTAGGTAGTCAGGCATGAGCGACAGGAGCCAAGGCTCAGCTCTGAACCCATAGAAATTTCCCTTAAAGACTTGTCTTAAAGACCTCCCAGAAATACCTCCCTTTTAAGGATATAAATTACCCCAAATCCTAGAGCACAAAGGCCATAAAAGCTGCTGGCTAAACCAGTTACAAATGGGCATGCGCAGAAAGTATTGCCCTAACCAGCCTCATTAAAACATCATTATAATACTATGACTATGCCTGGAAGTTCATGAATCTAATTATAACAGACTGAATTCTGGGTAAGTACATGTGCACTAGGCAAAGTGTTATATATCAGCTGTCAGTCAAGGTGACCTCACATGTGGATCATCTAGGATCTCACATCTCCACCAAAATATAAAGAGACCTTCCCATTTCTGCATTGTTACAGCACTCCTGGCTGGAAACTCGCCCTTTCCTTTGGGATGTACTATTTTATCTCTTCACCTCCAGAATTCCACAGGCTGTAGTCTTCCTAAGAATGGCCTGTCTCCTGCTAAAATGTACTTTCAATAAATCTTACTTTTTCTCAATCCCACCCACCTGTAATTCTTTACTGTGTCGATGGGGAAGAACCAAGGAATAACACACACACAGCCACCATCCATCATACTCCACTGTCCTTCTCCTCTTCTCCCAGGCCACTGGGCCAATGCCAGATTTCACCTCACTCCAATGGTGACACATCCCTCCTACACACAAAACAAAACAAAACAACAAAACAAAACAAAACAAAACAGCTTTTATTGTCTTTGGTCTTTTGAAACTTAAAATTAGAACTGAATTGGGGAAATAACGATTATTGGAAGGAACATATGCATTTTTTTTTCCATTTTTGGCGATGTATATAATTGACATACAGCACTATATATATTTCAGATGTATGACATAATGATTTGACATGTATATTGTGAAAAAATTACTACAATAGTTAACATTCATTATCTTATATTAATACAAAAAAAATGTTTTTTTTTCTTGTAATGAGAACTCTTAGGATCTACTCTCTTAAAAACGATCAAATATAACATATGGTAGTGTTAGCTACAGTCATCATGCTTACACCACACATCTAGTAATTATTTATCTTAGAACCGGAAGTTTGTACCTTTTGACCATTTTCATTCAGTTGCCTCTCCCCACATCCCTACCTCTGGTGACCACAAATCTTGGTAACCAGGAATCTTGGTAACTACAAATATGATTTCTTTTTCTATGGGTTTGTTTGTTTGCTTTTATATTCCACATGTAAGTGAGACAATTCCACATGTAGGTAAGTCTCTGTTGACTTACTTAGCTTAGCATAATGCCCTCAAGGTCCATTCATATTGTCACAGTGTCCAGATTTCCTTCTTTTTTATGGCTAAATATTTCATTTTGTGTGTGTATGTGTATATACATATATATTTCCATCTTCTTTATTCACTGACTTATCAATGAAACAAGTTATTTCGATGTCTTGGCTATTGTAAATAATGCTGCTATGAACATGGGAGTCAGATATTTTTTGACATAATGTTTTTGTTTCCTTTGAGTATAGTCCCAGAAGTTGAATTGCTGGATCATATGGTAGTTCTATTTTTAATTTTCTGAGGAAGCTCCATACTGTTTTCCACAATGGCTGCACCAATTTACAATCAATACTACCAATAGTGCACAACGGTTTTTTATTCACAGCCTCACCAGAATTTGTTGTCTGTTATCTTTTTGATTATGGCCATTTTAACATGCAGGAGGTGATATTTCATTGTGATTTTGATTTGCATTTCCCTGATGATTAACAGTGTTGAGCAACTTTTCATGTACCTGTTGGCAATTTGTACATCTTTGGAAAAATGTCTACTCAGGGCATTTGCTTATTTTTTAATTGGATTTTTTTTTTTTACTATTGAGTTGTATGGATTCTTTATAAATTATGAGTATTAGCCCCTTATCAGATATATGGTTTGCAAATATTTGTTTTCCCATTTCATTGGTTGTCTTTTCTCTTTGTTAATGGTTTCTTTTGTTGTGCAGAATCTTTTTATTTTGATATCTCACTAATTTATTTTTTATTTTGTTGCTGTGCCTTAGCTGTCACATCCAAAAAAATCATTGCCAAGACACATATCAATGTGATATGTCACATTGCTAAATCCTACTTAAGCATGGTGAATTCTCTTTTTGATGTGCTGCTCAATTCAGTTTGCTAGTATTTTCCCGAGATTTTTGCACCTATATTCATCAGGAATATTGGCCAATAGTTTTCTTGTAGTATTCTTTTCTGGCTTTGGTATCAGAGTAATGCTGGCCTCATTAAATGAGTTAGGGAGTGTTCCCTATCTTCAATTTTCTGGGGGAAGAATTCGAGGATTGGCATTAAGTATTCTTTCAGTGTTTGATACAATTCACCAATGAAGCCATCTGGTCATGGGCTTTTCTTTGTTGGGAGATTTTAAATTACTGATTCAACCCCCTTAATAGTAATTAGTTTGTTTAGATGTTCTATTTCTTTGACTGGTTGTATATTTCTAAGAATATTTCCAAAACTTCTAGGTTGTCCAGGTTGTTGGCAAATCATTGTTAATAGCAGCCTGTTATGGTCCTTTGTATTTCTGTGGTATCAGTTGTAACATCTCCTTTTTCACTTATAATTTATAATTCATTCATAATTTTTAATTTATAATTTTCATTATAATCAATGTCCATTGATTTGGGTCTTCTATCTTTTTTCTTTGGTAATTGTAGCTAAAAGTTTGTCAATTTTGTTTAAATTTTCAAAGAAGTAATTCTTAGTTTTATTCATTATTTCTATTGTTTATCTATTTTTGATTTAATTTATTTCTACCCTGATATTATTTCATTCCTTCTGCTAACTTTGGCTGTTTGTTCTTCTTTTTCTAGTCCCTTGAGGCATAAAGTTAGGCTTTTTATTTGAGATCTTCTTTACTAATGTAATCATTTAATGCTATAAACTTTCTTCTTAAAACTGTTTGTTGTTGTTGTTTTCTGTATCCCATAAGTTTTGGTATGTTGCATTTCCATTTTCATTTGTCTCAAGATACTTTTAATTTACCCTTTAATTTCTTCTTTGATCCATTGGTTGCTCAGGTATTATTTAATTTGCACGTATTCATGAGTTTTCAAACATTCTTCCTGTTATTGATTTCTAGTTTTATACCATTGTGATAAGAGAAGATACTTGATATGATTCAATGTTCTTAAATTTACTAAGAATTGTTTTGTGACCTAACTTTTTATCTAACCTACAAAATATATCATGTGTACTTGAAGAGAATGTATATTCTACTGTTGTAGGATAGACTGTTCTGTATATATCTGTTAGGTTCATGTGATCTACAGTGTTGTTCAAATCCATTGTTTCCTTATTGTCTGTCTGGATGATCTGTCCATTATTAATAGTGGGGTATTAAAGTCCCCAACTATTATTGTTTTGCTCTTTCTTTCTTTTTTTTTTCTCTATTATTTTGTGCTTTATAAGTTGGGTGTTCTTATGTTGGGTTCATAACTATTTACAACTGTTTTATCTTCTCGATTGACCTCTTTATCATTCTAAAATGACCTTCTTTGTCTCTTTTTACCATTTTTAGCTTAAAGTCTATTTTGTCTGGTATACATATAGCTACCCATGCTTTTTTTTTTCTGATTACCTTGCTTGAAATATCTTTTTTCCATTCTTGCACTCTCAGTCTATGTGTGTCTTTAAGGCCAAAGTGGATTTCTTATATGCAGCATATTGTTGGGTGTTTTTTTTTTTTTAAATCCATCTAGCCATTCTATACCTTTTGATTGGAGAATTTAATCCATTTATGTGTAAAGAATTATTGACAGGTAAGAACTTACTATTACCACTTTGTTAATAGTTTTCTGGCTGTTTTGTAAATCCAGTATTCCTTGTTTCTTATCCCGCTATCTTTCTTTGCATTTTGATATCTTTTGTTATTAACATGCTTTGATTTCTTTATCGTGTTCTTTTGTGTACTTACTATAGGTTTTTCCTCTATGGTTACCAGGAGAATTACATAAAATATATTAAAATTATAACAGCCTATTGTAAATTCATAACAACTTAACTTCAATAACATGCCTAAACTTTACATTTTTACTTTTTCTCCCCCTCTTAATTTAGGTAATTGTTATATTTTTATATTGTGTAACCAATAACAGATTATTGTAGTAATGGTAATTTTTACTATGTTTTTAAATTTTTAAACAAGAATTGTAAGTGATTAATGTATCATCAGTACCACACTACAGAATCTAACATTAACTATATATTTACCATTACCAATGACTTTTATGTTATCCTCTGATGTTTTTATAATGTTAATTAGCATTCCATGTAGAGAACTCTCTTTAGCATGTTCTATAAGGCAGATCTAGTGGTGATGATCTCCCTCAACTTTTGTTTGTTCAGGAAAATCTTTCTCTTGATTTCTGAAGGACAGCTTTGTGGGTATAGAGTAAAATTTTTTGTTGACATTGTGTTTTACAATATTTTGAATATGTCATCTCATTTTCTCCTGGCCTGAAAAATTTCCATTGAGAAATTTCACCTGTATCTTATTGGAGTTTCCTTCTATGTAGCTTTTCTCTTGCTACTTTGGCAATTCTTTCTTTGTCTTTGACTTTTGGCAATTTAATTATAACATGTTTTGGGAGGCCCTCTTTAGGTTCAATTTATTTGGCATCCTGTGGGACTCATAGATCTGCATGTCCATTTCTCACCCCAGTTTAGGAAGTTTTCAGCCATTATTGCTCTAAATACCCTTTCTTTCCT
>NW_006494610.1:8800176-8846966 GCF_000325575.1 Pteropus alecto
CTGTGGATATGTTTCCTTCGATTGTGTTCCATAAATCCCCTAGGCTTTCTTTACTCTTTCTCATTCTTTTTTCCTTTTGCTTTTTTGGCTGGCTAATATCAAATGTCTTGCCTTCAAGGGTGCTGATTTCTTTCTTCTACATGGTGAATCTGTTTTTGCTTCTATTTAATTATTCAGTTTAGTCATTGTATTTTTCAGGTTTAGGATTTCTGTTCTTTTTTTTTTTAACAGTTTCTATTTCTTTGTTGAACATCTCATTTTGTTCATGTAATGCTTTCCTAATTTATTTTAATTGTGTGTCTGTGTGTCCTTGTAGTTTACTAAAGTTCTTTAGAAGGATTATTCTAAATTTTTTGACAGTTCTAAGATCTCTATTTCTGTAGGGTCAGTTATTGGAACTTTAGTTTCCTTTGGTAATTTCATGTTTACCTGATCTTTTGTAATCCTTAATTTCTTACATTAGTATATCTGTGCACTTGAGTAAGCAGTATTCTTCTCCAGATTTTACAGCTTGGTTTTCTGGACATGTTTGCTGGTAATATCCCTGAGCAGATGGGCCTTACTATTAGGATATATTTTGGGATAAAGCCACTGGCCCAGCTTTGAGGTTTGAGGTGGGGGTTTCTGCTGGTTAAGAACAGTTGGATAGGACTGCTAACTTGTCCAAATGAAGCTACAGGATTGGCTCTGCAGTTGCCTAGGTTTACTAAGTGGTCAGACTTGGTACTATACTCAGCTGTTAAAGTGAGGTTATGAATTAGCTTCCCTACCCTAGCAGGGCAGCAGAACGGGCTCCAAGGCTTGCATGGCTTATTGTTTGGTTACCTGAATCAGGCAAAAACTGTGCTCTGAAATTCCTGGCTAGACAGGTTAGCAGTTTTGCTCTCTAGATGGGAAAGCCCCAGGCATTGCTTTCTGTTTAAGTGCCTCTGTAAGCAGGGCTGTTACATGGGCTATGTAGCTTCCCATGTTCTCTGGCTAGGTTCCCTGGCTGTAGGAGCTGAAGGCTGTATTCAGCAATGGGGGGAGGGAGGGAGTTGCACATTATTTTCCTTGCCTGGGCAGAGTGGAGGAACCAGCTTCGAGCTCTTAAGGCCCTTTGTTTGTGGTCTTGACTCAAATCAATATGCTTCCCCAATTCCCTGGCTAAAATGGTACACTAGCTTTACTCTGCAGATTATCAGTTCTGCCCACCAGATTCTGTGCTCCATCATTGCTGGGCTATGCAGCTTCCAGGTGTAGCTAATTGAGCTTTCTGGTTAAGAAGGACCGGGAGCTACATTCCGCAGCGAGTTAGGCTATGACTTGGTTCCCCTGACTGGACAATGGCAGATCAGACTCCTGGATTGACAAAGAGCTCTTTATTTGAGGACCCAAATCAGACAAATTTTGGACTCATCAAGTTTTCCAGTCAAATTGTGCTACCATCTTGGCTCTACAGATGAATGAAGCTGCTGGTTGAGACTACAACTTGGGCACTTCAGAGAGGAACTTGGTTTGCCTTTATCCAAGTGCTGGTTGTTACAAGCTCCTGTCCTACTTCTTCTTCACAATCAGATTCCCAGTGGTCAAGTCCTGCAGATTTCCCCACAGTACCCATGTGGTGAGACATGAGTGAGACCTCCCAAGAAGTGACCCATAATGCTAAGAGTTGTTCACCCTAGACTTTCTTTTCGGATTGGAGGAACCATAAGCTCAGGAGAGACCTCACAGCATGGTGCAGCACTGACACAGGGGAGGGGCCATGTGGTCAGGATGTAGCCACTCCTCTTACCCTTCTAATGTGGTCTGTGAAGGTCTCTGTGGTTCAGGGGTATGTTTGATCCTCAGCCCATGTTCTAAGTTTTTCTCTGTGGTGTCTTGTACATTAATAGTTGTTAGTTGTTTTCCTTATGAGGGAGAGTAAACTCAGAAATGACCTATGACACTATCTTGGTGCTATCAGTCCTAATTTACATTTTTATTTAATGTTTTCTGATAAATATTTTATACAATAAATGTACTAAATTGTGTATAATATGTTATATACTAAATATATGATATAGGTATATTAACTCATATGTGCATTATATAAAAGATTTTGTCAAAATAGATATTTAATACATTAATATTTAGTGTATTACTACAGCTGGTAGAACTCACACTCTTACTTCCATCAATTGTCTGGACAATGCAAGCACCATTAGTGACTGCAGAGTCTGAGAGCTTTCAATTCTCGTCTCTTTGATATTATACCCTCTAAATTTGGGAGGAGAAAAGTGGACCTCATGTTTGATGGCCTTTCTGGAATTGTTGAAGTCCCTGTTGATTTGTAGTAGTAGATGCTGTTTTGAGGCACACCGTTGAATAGCACTGCCAATCAAAGTGGGGCAGCTCATTAGTACCAGGACACAAAGTCCTGAGCAGTGGTGTCCACAGGACCCAAGATAACCTTGTTCCTTAAGCACATGAAATGAGCAGAATACTCTCAAAATCATCTTTTAAAACCTTAGGCTAATGTGATACACTTTTTTCTAAGAATTCAAAGCCTTCTTACATATAAATAAGAGAACCTGATATTCTGTTTCAGGACACACTACAGCACTGGGAGAAAGAAAGGGCAGATTCTTCCTTCAGCTTCTTCCTCGCTTACCACAAGAATGATAGTAGAAACTTTTCACCTTTTGTGGCTCCATAAGATAAATTATTTTCAGCTATCTTTCTGGAAGAGGATAGTTTACCAGGGTCTCATTTTGTGCTTTCAACATTCCTTGGTGTATTAGTTGATTCTGATACAAAAAATCTGGTCACTAGGTGAGGAATACCAGCTTTTTATTCTTATTTTTTAAAGGATATTACACCTGCTTGGACTTAACTTCTTTTTCAAATTTCTTCTTTATATGGACTCATGAGAGATAATGCTAATTAGCTGAAGTTCTGGGTAGGGCTACAGAGATGATTATCATTGCTCTACCTTTAATCTGGATAAAAACTACAGGTAGAAATTGATGTTAGCAACCTGTTAAATTTTATATACTCCATCCAGCTTTGCTCAGTTATTCTCACAGCTGTTCATCTCTTTTTCCTTTTCTTTTTTGACTAAATATCATTAGCATTCTTTCAAAATAGTATTCCAAGATCATATTTTAAAGAACACTGCTATTAACCATTTAAAAGATAGTCATGTCTAAAGCAAAATAGGCTTTGCCAAGTTAGAATGCTTCTAGATTGATTGAAAATTATTTTACCTTGGCTTTTTAATCCTCAGACAAGATAAAGTTCTTTAACTTATATTAAGTATTATTAACCCCATTGTGTAATAATTAGAATAATGAGAAAATAGGAGTGTCCTAGTACAATAGAATAAGGGATAAAAATTAGGAATTCTAAATCCTGCATATGTGCTGAACAAGGCTTAAACCTTGCTTGGGGATTTAAGACTTGGTCAACTGTAAATGCTGGACACACTTAGGTCCACTGCACTCTTCAGTTCATAGAAGCGGAAAGCATGATTAGTCTAACCCAAATGTTAATCCCAATTGGTAATAAGAGCTATCCAGGAATTCTGGGCCTGCCTCCTGATTCTCCAAGTCTCTGGGCCAGATGTAAGACCACAAGGGAGTGGTGACTCAAGAAGATGATGAAGAAGTTGGAAATATCACATGTAAGTCAGAAAGAGAAAGGGGCCAGGTGGGTGTGCCTAACAATGAGAAGTGTGATGTGTTGAATACACCATGGAGGACTATATGTGAGCAGAGAGCCAAAGGGTGCCCCAAGGGACTCTGAGAAGCCAAGCTGAGTCAATTATGTATACATGAGGACAGTTAGCCACAGGGAGAATTTAATTGTAGGCTAGAGCAGCTTGGAAATAATAAATAAAAATTTATAACAGACATGACAGCAGTATTTATCACACTTTTAGCATTTGGAACTGCTTGCTATTAGCATAAAAATTATAACTCTGACCTGAAATTACCATTGTTTGTATATGGCACAGCTATTAAACCTGTCGTCTTTTTGTAATACATTCCATTTTATTGTCATCTTTGACATGCAGTTAGATCACTTCCTGGTTCTAATTCTCCAAAGTTATTTAGACTTTTGTTCTTATGAGGAAAATTAAAATCAATAAACTCTTATTGAGAAAGCCAGACAACACATGGCGATAATGAAGTGAAAAAAAACTGCTCTCGAGGAGTTTATCCTCAGGAAACTTTAATTTGGATGTGACTTAAGCCTGGATATGGTTCCTTTTGTATAAGAAGTAGTTATTTATCACTTATTAGGCACTGTGCACAATATTATATTCTATGCATCATTTTAAGTCTTTTAAAATATTAACTTATTTAATTTTCATAAAAATTTAATAAATGAGATTCCAAGAATAACTTCATTTTACAGATGAAGAAACTGCAGGGCAGAAGGGATAACTAATTTGCCTAATGTCACATTAACTAGTAAGAGACTGAGATGGGATTTGAACCCAGGCATTCTGGCTCAAGACTCTATGCTCTAAACCACAGTGTTCTGTTTCTCGAAAGGTGTGAAATATATGTTAATTCTAATGAATTACTCTATGCCAGTGACCTGTGCAAGAGCAGAAAAGTTTTAAGTCGGAAAGTGACATTCATACAAGCATAGCTGGAATCTGATTATACAAAGTGTCTACCAAAAGTAGCTGAAACTTCTCAGGTTTTTGAAGAAATTGAGATAATGTGACTCAACTTCAAATTAGACTAGCTTTTTCTTTCCTTTAAGTACCAAAAATCTTTGTACTATCTTCAAGCAGATTGATAATTTTGAATGAAGTGCTTTTTTCTATTCAGTCGGATTGCTACTATAAGCAGCCATTTCAATAAAAAAAAGTAAAGTTAAACATATCCACAGAAACAGACAAGTTGCCGGTCAGGTTTCTCTTGGTGATAGGTTATCTTGGGTAATTATAATATTGGAATCCGTTATGATTGCCATTTTTTCCTCCATATCTCTCAGTCTGATTGTTCCATAGCCTTCTGTCCTGCCCTGACTATAGCAGCCAAAAATACTGACTATAAAAATATTACAATTTCCTATTTACTTATTTGTATCCCCACTGAATTGAAAGCCACTTAAGTTGATTTTGTTTACAGCTGAATAAGTGATGGAGCCATTCACTAATATAGAGAACAAGGGAAAAAGTTAACTAATTAACACATTTCTATCTGCTTTTTCTGATCTCTCCATTATGTGTCCAGCACACTTTTTTAAATAATTTTGATTTTATCTTGACTTCTCATTATGTATAAAATGAGAAACAGTGCAGTTTTTGTTGAGAAAAATTATCAGGTTGAGGTTCAAAGTCTGCAAAAGAATAAGTAATGATTATTTGAAATGGGATTTATAAATTTCAGAGAGAAGATTGTGAGAAATGTTCAGATATTACTTAATGCCCTGAATCAAATTTGATATAACATTTTTCTATGGGTCACAAGAAAAATTTTGATATTGAAGCCTTAAAAACATCAGGGAGAAATTTATAGATATCCTTTAAATATAAAGTTGAAAGAGAAAAGTTAAGAAATGCACTTGTTGTTAGATCCATAGGAGATCACTTCTGTTTTTTCTTAATTCAAAAATTTAATAGAGAGTTCTTAACTTGGGCTTTCTTCATTCTTATAATTGCATTAATAAAATGTATAAATATAAGCAATTCTTCTTGTGTTTCAGCTTGATATATAACTGATATTCCTAAATCTTAAATGTGCCAACATTGAAAAAATATTTTTGTACATAGTGTTGGTCACTTATTTACATAGATTATTTCCTGTAGGGTTGTGTTAGAGCTTAATATGCTCAAATAAGCCATTTACCTCCTCTATTTATTAAATCTCTTTCGTGTTTATGTCTTATCTCACTAATTAGATAATTACTTCCTTGAAGGCTTTTTGTAATTCATTTCTCCCATAGCAGATAAAATAGTTCCAGATGCATAGCAGATATTCAATAAATATGCTTTGAATAATTGAGTACATTTGGATCTTCTGTTTAATGTTTGCAATGTTAATCACCATCTGTAGCCCCATTTAATTATTTGTACATAACTATATCAAAAACAAGCACACTATCTCTGGTGATATCTTCTTCTAGATCTGTGCCTTCTTAAAATTCATCCAGACCTGTGAGTGAGCTTAGATAAAACACCTTTGTGTACACACACACACACACACACACACACACACACACACATTTATTGGAGGCTGAAGATAGAGACTAAACATAATGTTTTCTTTTAGGAGTATTATATTGCTCCTTTCACATCTGATGCAGCGCCTAACTCCTCTCTACCCACAAGTATATGCAGAGATATCATATGTGCATGAGTTTTAAATGTTTATCTTTTCAACAAACATTTTTTTAAATAACTACTATATTTTCTGCCTTCAGAGACTTTCATAGAGGACACAGATAATTGTATTCATTTGTGATAAATGCCATATTAAAGTTAAATAAAGGATATCGGGGCACACATAAGAGGAATACCTTATACCTGGGTAGGAGAAAAGAGGAAGGACAGTACAGAAAATTCTTCCGTGGGGAGATAACAGGCAGAAACCTGAAAGATAAATAGGAGCCAACCAGTGTTCTGGCTGTCTATCTCTGTGTATCAAATCACCCCTAATGTAGCAGCATAAACAACACAATTATTTATTATTGTTATCATCCTTCACAGTTCCGGTGTGGACCAGCCTCAGGTAAGCCTTCCGGATCATGATTCCTGTTATATACTGAACGTTTGTGTTTCCCCCAAAATTTGTATGTTGAAGCCCTATAACACTCATTGTGAAGGTATTTGGAGATGGGGCCTTTGGGAGGTAATTAGTTAGGGTTAGATGAGGTGATGAGGGTTGAGCTCTCATACTGGGATTAGTGCCCTTAGAAGAAGAGACACCAGAGAGCTTGCTCTCCCTTTTTCTCTCTCTCTCTATCATGTGAGCACACAGCAAGAAGGCAGCCATCTCCAAATCAAGTAGGGAGCTCTCACTAGAACCCAACCATGCTGGCAGCCTTCAGACTGTGAGAAAAGAAATTCCTGTTGTTTAAACCACTCAGTCAATGGTATTTTACAATGGTAACTGAGCTAATTAATATTAAGATTGTTTTTAATTTAATTAGCTAATTTTATATTAGTATTAATATTTTAAAAGGTTTCTATTGTAGTTATAGTCAGATGGCGTTTGTGGCCGGAGTCATCTCAAAAGCTTCCTCATTCCCATGTTGAGGTGGTCTAAGATTTCAATACCTGGGAACCAAAAGCATTGGGGCTCTACAGACATGTCCCTATCTCTATGTGTTTTCTCCATCTGCTCTCTTCAGCATGGTGGTTTCAGAATAGCCAACTTTATTACAGAGTGGATCACTGTTCCAAAGGGATATGTCTCAATAGAGAGTCATAGCCAGGCAGAAGCTACATCACCTTTTGACATCCTCAGCGGTCTGGCTGCATCATTTTTGCTGACTTCTATTAGGTAGAAGTGAGTCACTAAATCCAACTTATAGTGAAGGGGAGGAGAATTCGACTCCACCTCTTGATTGAAGAAATATCAAAGAATTTGTGCATATGCTTTAAAGCCACCACACCCCATGAAGAAGTGTCTGAGTGCATTTGTGTGTATGATGTGTGGATTTATATATTTGTGTGCTGGTCAGAAGAGAAGACAGAAAAGGAGGTTTATTCGGTGAGAAGCATGATGGAAGAGTGATCTTAGAACTTTTGTAGAATTATATCAAATATGTTCTCACAGAGTTCTTCATGCCGCTATATGCAACACAATGTTTCTGAGTCCTTAATTTCTTTGATACTCCTGACTATTCCCTTACGCCTCAGGAAAAGTTCATCCTTCATCTCCCATCATGTCCCCATTCTCCTGGCTTTCTTGTTTGCCTCGTCCCAATCTCCTTTGACAGCTCAATTCTCCCTAACGTGCCATCCAGTCATTCACCTATCTTGACATTTCTGTCTCCTACACATTGCTCGAATCTATCCACTCCTCCCCACCCTCACTACCAACAGTCTATGGCCATTTCTTTCATTCAACGTATATTTTCTGAGCAAGAATAAAGGGACTAAGGGCGGAATGCAAATTTAAATAGAGTGATTAGGGAAGACCCCATGAGAAGGTTATTTTTAAGTACACACACACAAAAAAAGTTGAATGGGTAAGGGAACTAACCATATGAATATTTGGGAATGCAGGTATTCCCCCAGGTAAAGGGAGCAGCAAACACAAAAATCATGTTGTGCAAGGATGGACAAGCTCGTTAGTGAGTCTACAACTGATGGAAGGAGAGAGGAATAGAAGGTAAGGCCAGAGATGGTGGACCTATCACCTGGGATCTTTCATAAACTTTGATGGTGGACCTATCACCTGGGATCTTTCATAAACTTTGGCTTATACTCTGAGTGATGGTTATAGGCTGATGAGTGACACGGATTAGCATTTAACAGGGACACCCTGAATACTGGGTTGAGAATAGACTGGGAGAGAGGTGGAGAGAGTGGCGTAGATGGAAGCAACCTTCCCAGTGAGGAAAAGCAGTGGCTTTGACCACTTACCTAGAGTATTGTAATAGCAAAAGGACTTTTGTTTGTTTCAGTTTAAAGATAGAAAATATTTAGCACACTTATATGCTCAGGTGGAAGAATTAACCTTAGATAAGAAAAGAGACTGCTTCTGATATGAAAATGAAGAGATTTAGATGGCAGGACATAAAATAAACATTTCGGTGGGTAAAAATCAATATGAGAAACTTCTGATGCAATGGCCTGTTTGCTCTGTGAGTTTAGCAGGTGAAGTCACAGTGCTTAAGTAAAACGTGGCAGGATGACAGTTGCCCCTCAGTCTCTATCTGACACCTTTAAGAGATATGATTAGAATATGCCAAGGTTGGCACTTACTAGAAGTTATTGTACACTAATTTAGACTCTGCTACAGATATTCACTAATATGCCGGAAGTATTTTCATAACTTGAGCTTGATAATTAGCATTGTAATAGGTTATTAATCTATGTTTACATATATATACTATCTTCTCTCCTTCATGTTGCTCAGTTTGTGTAAATAATTCCACTTATTCTGGAGTCACTCAAATGAAAAGCTGTTTAATAATATATTAGCACTTGTATTTTGCATGATCTGTCTTTACCACTTTCAACTTAGTAGTTTTCAATTAAAAGCATTGTGTGTTTTTTCTATATAAAATATGCTAATTTGCATGGGACTCTGTGTCCAGTCGGAAGTCACATGGACCTTTATTTATACCCCACTTGCTTTTGTTGTGGAGGCTGACCGCTTATACATCTTTGAGATGTTCTTCTGGGTGATTTAAAGTCAATTTCACATACTCATATAGTCCATTTCAATTCAAATCATTGCAAATATAATCTTTCATCTGGTTGCAACTCTGTCTAGTCATTTGTCTCTAGTAACAAAGGACAGAAATGTAATTTATGTAGACCAATAAAAGATGGTAGAAAACCACAGGAAGGATTTTCTAAGGGGCCTTAGAAATCAGTTAAAGTATCAACCATTCTTCCTGATTTGTTCTGTTCTACTTCTTTTGAAAAGTGAAAAGCTTTGGAAGGAATATTTAACTTACTCTGAACTTATGAGGTATCTATAACTCAGTGTAAATGCAAGTCTGGAAGGTAGGATCTAATGGGTAGGAAAGAAAGAAAAGCTTAAATATAGGGACACTACTGAAAATTGAGATTGGCATATTACTAGAGAGAAATCACAGTGGATCAACTTTACCTCCTTCATAAATGAGGACAAGCATATCTTAATAATAACACTAACAGTTGGGGAGTTTACGTTTTATTGTAAAAATTATTAAGAAAGGGACAGAGGAAAAGTTTTCATAATAGAATACACCTGCTGGTACGTGGCTGACAAATGTTTTGTTATTTGTAATTCTTCATTTATTACTTAGAATTTTTACAGATTGTTCATAGACTCCCATTACATCTGCATAGAGTGGTTGGATCACTCTCTAATGAATGCACTTGGACCACACTCTCCAATAATAAGACTTGGTCACTGCCTTTGTTGGGGAATATTTTATAGCCTATTGTGCTAACCAGATACAAATCTAACAAGTCATAGTCTATTCCTCTGTCACATTGATGGAATAGTATGTCTTCATGTGCTGCTGCTATAGTTAGAGCTTTGAGTCACATTTCATGTAACCTCAGACTATCGTAACTCATTTGAATCTTAAACTAAGCTTTATTGTTGGGATATGGTTTGGAATTATGAATCTATGCCCTTCTTGGGAATATAGAGGAAGTTGGAGCTATTGCTAGGTCTGAATTACTGGAGTTTTGACAGTATTAGGAGAGAAGCAAGACCTCTATTGAAAGAATTCTAGAAAGCAAAGGGAAATGTGAGGAGATAAGTATGACACTATCTGGCTTCTGTCCCATAGGTTTGAAAATTAAGTGACTCTAGCAGTGTGACTGAAGAATTTTCCTATATTTCTCTCATGAGAGCCAAGTGAGGGCTTTAACCCATGGAGGGAACAAAAGTCCTTGTGATACACAGTAGTAGAACCAGTAGAATGTTTTACCTGGAGTAGAGAAACTTGCAAATACCCAAAAAAGTCTGGGAGCCAAATACGGACACCATCCAGAATCAGTGAAAACTGATGATTCCTGAAGCCCAAGGGCTCTGAGGGTGATTACCAGAGCGGTGGGAGGGGGAGGATTAGTTAAGTGGAGCCTGATGTGAAGAACTCAGCCCCATAATCTCAGTCAAAAAAGAAGGAGAAAAGGCTTGGAATTAATAACAGTAATCAACACTTATGTAATGCTTTATAGCAAAACAATTTTTCATACAATCCACAATCCTCTAATTTAGGTAGCACTTTATTATTTGTTATTGCAACTTATGGGTGAAAATATGAGATTCAAAAAGTTAGATAACTTACTCAATATAATTTTTTAATTTAGTGTTTAAACTAGGGCTGGGACCCAAGCCTCTTTTTATTTCCACTATACCAAATACCTTTCTATGTATAGCCATGCCATTGATTCAGTGTTAAACTAGTGAGTTTCACATGAGACTAGAGTTTCATATGAAGTATGTCTCTACATATTAGTGATAGGGATTACATTAATAAATTTATTAAACATGTCAAAGTCAGCCCAGTCTTTTTTTATATTTCTTTAATTTTTTTTTTATAAAATATAGCTAATGTTAAATAATTTTAGTTTCAGGTGTATGCCATAGTTATTCAATATTTTTATACTTAAAGAAGTGATCATCATGATAAGTCTAGTAACCATTTGACACGGTACAACATTATAACATTATCGACTATATTCCCTATTCTGTACATTAAATCACCATGTCTATTTATTTTATAACTGTAAATTTGAATTTCTTGCTCCTTTTCACCTCCCCCCTTTTTAATTTTTTTAAAAAAAATTTAATTACAATTGACATTCAGTATTTTATATTAGTTTCAGGTATACAGCATAGTAGTTAGGCATCTATTTTTCCAAACAGCACATGAGGATGGCTAATAGACATATGAAAAGATGCTCGATATCATTAATCATCAGAGAAATACAATATTAAAACCACAATGAGATATCACCTCACAACTGTCAGAATAACTGTCATCAAAAAAATCAACAAACAAGTACTGGCAAGGATGTGGAAAAAGGAAATCCTCGTGCACTATTGATGGGATTGCAAATTGGTGCAGCCACTGTGAAAAACATATGGAATTTCCTTAAAAAATTAAAAATAGAGCTACCTTATAACCCAGCAATTCCACTTCTAGATATTTATACAAAGAGATCCAAAACACTGACTCAAAAGGATATGTGCACCCCAATATTCGTTGTAGCAATATTTACAATAGCCGAGATATAGAAGCAACCTATCCAATTATCAATGGATAATTGGATAAAGATGGGGGGGTACATATATATAATATTACTCAGCCATAAAAAAGAATGAAATCTTACCATTTGTGACAATATGGATGGACCTAGAGGATATTATGCTAAGTGAAATAAATCAGACAGAGAAAGGCAAATACCTATGATCTCACTTATATGTGGAATCTAAAGAACAAAATAAATTAACAAACAAAACAGAAACAAACTCATAGATACAGGAAACAAATTGATGGTTGCCCGATGGAAGGAAAGTTAGAGGGCTGAGTGAAAAAGGTGAAGGGATTAAGAAGAACAAATTGGTAGTAACAAAACGGTAACGGGGATATAAAGTACAGAATAGGGAATATAGACAATAATATTGTAATAACTATGTATAGTGCCAGGTGGATACTAGACTTATTGGGGGATCATTTCACAAGTTATATAAATGTCTAACCACTATGCAGAGGCCCAGTCGTTCATAAGGTTGCTTGTCCATTTTTCTTCCTCTTCACAACCACTATAAACATTAAGTTTTGTCTGCCATCTAGTGGACTTTTGATAAACTACATGTAAAAATTAAGACATTCCCCGTAGTTGGTTATCCTATTTGTTTCTGTTTTATCTTACCCTACGCTTTTTTTCTAATTATTTATTTTTTTTTAAGCAAGGCAACACTTGGTTGGCTTCATAGATTGCAAGGACCTTCTCAGCTTACAACCCCTTATTTAGTTACCTATTTATTTGTTTGTTTGTTTGTTTGTTTGATTTTACGCCCACAGCACCTGGTCATCCTAGGTGGTCTCCCATCCAAGTACTAACCAGCTCCAACCCTGCTTAGCTTCTGAGATCAGGCAGGATGGGGCTTATACAGGGTAGCCTGGACGTATACTACCTTACACTTTTAAAGCACTATTTTTGTGCAGATTATGATTATTATTTTTTTCTTTTTGGTAATCACAACTTACATTTTATTCTCATTTTTGGTTTACCAACGTCATCCATGCAAATAACTGTAGTTTATTTATCCTATAATTTTTAATTAAGTTTATTGAGTAACATTGGTTAATACAATTATATAATTTTCGGGTGTACATTATCATTTGATATTTGTGTATTCTATTGTGTGTTTACCACTCGAAGTCAGTTTCCTCCAGCTACCGTATATTTGATCCCCTTTACCCACTTCACCCTCCCCCTAAACCCCATATTTGACCCCTTTTGCCCCATCTACCTCCCCCTCCTCCCCCACCCCATCAGTAACCACCCGTCTATAGTCCTCTGGTAACCACTACTCTATGTTCCACGTCCATGAGTCTCTGTTTGTTTGTCCTGCTCATTTCTTGCTTTGAGGTTTATATCCCACATATAAGTGATATCATGTGATTTTCAACTTTTTCTGTCTAGCTTATTTTGCTTAGCATGATTATCTCGAGGTCCATCCATGTTGTCTCAAATGGCAGTATTTCAACTCTTCTTATGGCTAATATTTCATTGTATATATGTACCACAGCTTCTGTAGCTAATCGTCTATCATGGGGCACTTTGGTTGCTTCAATGTCCTGGGCACTGTGAATAATGCTGCTATGAATATCGGTGTGCAGATATCTTTTTAGATATGGGTTTTTAAGTCTTTGGGGTAAATACTCAGTAGAGGGATTGCTGGATCATATTCTTGCTGGATCAATTCTTAGTTTTTTGAGGAACCTCCTTACTGTTTTCCATAGTGGGTGTACCAATTTGCAGTCCCGTCAGCAGTATATGAGGGTTCCTTTTTCTCCGCATTCTTTCCAACATTTGTTATTACTTGTCCTGCTGATAATAGCTATTCTAACATGTGTGAGATGGTATCTCATTGTGGTTTTGATTTGCATTTCTCTAATAGCTAGCGATGTTGAGCATCTTTTCATGTATTTGTTGGCCATTTGTATGTCCTCTAGAGAGAAGTTTCTCTTCAAATCCTCAGCCTATTTTTTGATTGGATCATTTGGTTTTTTGTTGTTATTGAGTTGTATGAGTTCTTTGTATATCTTGGATATCAGGCCCTTGTTGGAGGTGTTGCTTGCAAATATATTTTCCCATTCGGATGATTCTCTACTTTGTTGTGGCCACTATTACTCTGATACCAAAATCTGGTAAAAAAAGAAAACTATAGACCAATATCTCTCATAAACACAGAAATGCAAAAATCCTAAATAAGATACTAGTGAACTGAATATAGCAACATATTAAAAAGATTATACACCACGATCAAGTGGGGTTCATCGCAAATTATTTTTTATCAAATTAGTGATTTTTATGTCCTCTCTAGGTTTTATACAACCTAGTTCTGGACTACTAACATGTTATGTGATCTAAGACAATTATCTTTTTTTTCCTGAATTTCGATTTATTCCTCCATAATGAGGTTAAAATCCTTCTCAGCTATAAAATTCTTTGTCACTATACTAAAGCTTGACTTAATAACAGTAAAAACTACTATTTTTTTATTATCTTTCTCTATTTTATACCTAACTCTTCCTTCCATACCCTTACTCAGATCATTCCTATGGGTCAGTGAGTTATCAGAAGAATAGAGTTATGTGGAAATGCAAATGTTTTAAAATATGTTTAATGTATATCATATATGTCATAGGAAAGAGGATTTAAAAAATACTCATTGAGAGAATGATTGAATCTATATAAAAGTAAATGGAGATAAAAATATGCAGAGAATATTTTAAAATTTAAATCATCACATAAAATTTCATTTTATATTCACACTAGCTCTTTGAGGCCTTTAAAGCAGGTGTTGTTGTCACTGTTTGCCAATGAGTAAACGGCGGAACAGAAATATTTAATTGATCAGTCTCACAAAGGCAGGCAGCTATAGAAAATGAATTAGAACTCAAGTCTGTCCTGCCTGTAAGTTTGCTGATTCCTGTTTCAATATATTAAGTACATTTCATCAATGGTAAACATCTTATTCAGCATGTCTATAAAACCACGTCAAACATGTAGCTTTAATGTTTAGCAGCAAATGTTGCTATTAATATACACTGAACTTTCAGAGATTTTGTTTGTAAATATTTCTAAAACATGACAGTGAGTGAAACTAGTGGACCATAAATGTTTATCCCATTTAACAGCATCAGTGGTTAAACCAACACTTTGACTTGCCCATTTCATAGTTACCTTTAGGAACTCTCTCTTCCCCTAGAGATCCAGGGATTTTCTCTCGTAACGTTTTCTTCTTGAACCCGTCTGTCTTTATAAACCAGTTCAAGTCTTTCTCAACCAAATAATTTCAGGCAACTACAATCTAATAGTTGCTAAAAGAAATTTATTTGCCATCTGGACTCATACTGCATGTGTTAGTTATAATTTCCTGTTTATTTAGCAAGCCTGTCTTCTTTTATATGCTGAATTACTCTAAACAAATAAACTTTTTGTTTTTGATTCCAATATAGAAACTACAGTGTTGTGTAGAAAATTACCATGATGCAATAATATCCTTCAAGTACTACCTGGCTTATCTCAGAGGTCTTAGAAAATCTCAAAGAACTTTGGTTAATTGAATAACATAGTTTATTAATCAATTCAAAATATATAGTGAGAAGTTAGGAGAAAGAGATGGGATAGGTTTACAAACTCAGGACAGGGTGCAAACAGTTTGGAAGCCACGTTATACCTTAATCCTGAGTTACTTACTAGTCGTGTGTCCTGTGGCTCTTTCTGTTACATCAGCCTTTCCTGTTGATGGTGAGTATATTAAGACTAAAGTTGAAATTTGAGCAAGGGAGTCTAAAATACAAAGGTTCTTGGTGTCAAAATCTAGCATTGTTGTATTGGAGAGACACGGGCAATTATGGCCACAGCTGTAGAAAACCAGCACTGAGGGACAGCCATGGTTTTTGTGCTTGTTTTTTTTCTGCATGTTACCAACAGGAGACAAATGGGATATTTTATGCTTCACATAAGTGTAAGGCATTATACACATTTAATGACTCATGTGTACTTAGTAATTTTTCCCCTTCCTATTTCCAACAAATGTTTTACTTTATACCTAACATGTCACACGAGCTACTCCCTTCCACACTGTTTCATTTATTCTTGTTATTTGTTTCTCTTATTAGCATAGATTAATATTCTTTTTCTAATTGAGATATAATTGATATATAACATTATATTAGTTTCAGGAATACCACATAAATATTTGCTATTTGTATATATTATGAAATGATCACCAAAATTAATCTAGTTAACATTCATTACTGTATATAGTTATAAAAATTATTTTTCTTGTTATGAGAAATTTGAAGATCTATTCTGTTAGCAACTTTCAAGTATGCAATACAGTATTATTAACTATAGTCACCATGTTGTACATTATATCCCCCTGACGTATTTATTTTATAACTGGAAGTTGGTAACTTTTGACTCTCCTCACCCATTTGGCTAAATCCTGAACTGTCTCTCTGGCAACCACCAATCTGTTCTCTATGTCTATGAGCTTAGTTTGTTTTGTTTTTTGATTCCACATATAAGTGAAATCATCTAGTATTTTCCTCTGTCTGACTTATTTCACTTAGCATAATGCCCTCAAGGTCCAGCATGTTGTTGCAAATAGCAAGATTTCATTCTTTTTTGTAGCTGAATAATATTCCATTCTGTGTATGTATGTATATGTGTATGTAAATGTATGTATGTACATGTGTGTATCACATTTTTTTATCCATTCATAAGGACACTTAGATTGTTTCTATAGCTAAGCTATTGTAAATAATGCTGCAATGAACATGGCAGGTACAGATATCTCTTCCACATGGTGTTTTCCTTTTCTTCAAATAAATATGAAGAAATGGAATTGTCAATTATACAGTAGTTCTATTTTTAATGTTTTGAAGAACCACTATACTCTTTTTCAAAGTGGCTACAACATCTTACATTCATACCAACAGTGCACAAGGGTTCTCTTTTCTCCATATTCTCACCAACAACCATTATTTCTTGTCTTTTTGATAATAGCCCTTCTAAAAGGTGTGAGATGATATCTCATTGTGGTTTTGATTCGCATTTCCCTGACGATTAATAATGTTGAGCATTTTTTCATGTACTTGTTGACCAACTGAATGTCTTCTTTGGAAAATGTCTATTCAGATCTTTTGCCCATATTTTTAAATTAGATTTTGTGGGGTTTTTTGCTATTGAGTTACATAGTTCTTTATGTAAATTAATCCATAATCAGATACAGGACTTCAAATATTTTCCCTCATTCAGTAGGTTGCTTTTTCATTTTGTTGATGGTTTCTTTTGCTGTGCAAAAGCTTTTTAGTTTGATATAGTCTCCTTTTTGCTTTTACTCCCTTTTCTTTTTGTGTAAAATCCAAAAAATCATCACCTAGAATTATATCAAGAAGCTTACTGCCTATTTTCTTCTAGAACTTTTGTAGTTTCAAGTCTTACTTTCAAGTCTTTAATTCATTTGAGTTAATTTTTGTGTATGATATAGGATAATGGTCCAGTTTTATTCTTTTGCATGCAGCAGGCCAGTTTTCCCAGCATAATAAATATATTGAAGAGACTATCCTTTCCCCACTGTATAGTCTTAGATCCTATGTCATAAATTAATTGACCATAAATGCATGGGCTTATTTCTGGGCTCTCTATTCTCTTCCATTGATCTATGTGTCTGTTTTTGTGACAATACCATAGTGTTTTCATTACTATAGCTTTGTAATATAGTTTATAATCTGAGCTCATGATGCCTCCAGTTTGTTCTTCTTTCTCAAAACTGTTTTGGCTATCCAGGATCTTTTGTGATTTCATACACATTTTAGGACTGTTTGCTGTACTACTGTGAAAAGTACAATTGGAGTTTTGGTAAGGATTACATTGAATCTGTAGATGGCTTTGGGTAGTATGAATATTTTTCAATATGAATTCTTTCTATCCATGAGTATGAAATATCTTTTCATTTATTTGTGTCAACTTCAGTTTCTTTTATTAATGTCTTATAGTATTCAGTATACAAGTCTTTCACCTTTTTGGTTAAATTTATTCTTGGGTATTTTATTCTTTTTGATGCCAATGTAATGGCATTATTTTAATGTATTGTTGAATTCAATTTGTTAATATTTTGTTACTTTGTTGAGGATTTTTGCATCTGTTCAGCAGTGTTATTAGTCTATGTTTTTATTTCCTGTGGTATCTTTGTCTGGTGTTAATATCAGTGTAATACTGGCCTTGTAAAATGAGTTTGGAGTGTTTCCTTCTATTTTTTGGAAGAATTTGAAAAGAATTGGCAGTAATCGATCTTTGACTGCTTGGTAGAATTCACCAATGAAGTCATCAGGTCCTGGACTTTTGTTCGATGAGAAGTTTTTTATTACTGATTCAATCTCCTTACTAGTAATTGGTCTGTTCAGATTTTCTATTTCTTCATGATTTAGTCTGGGTAGGTTTAATGGTTTCTAGGAATTTATTCATTTCTTCTAGGTTGTCAAATTCAGTGATGTGTATTTGTTCATAGTAGTCTCTTATGATCCTTTGTATTTCTGTAGTATCAGTTGCAATGTCTCCTCTTTCATTTCTAATATTATTTGAGTCCTCTTTTTCTTGATGTCTAGCTAAAGGTTTGTCAATTTTGTTTATCTTTTCAAAGATTCAACTCTGTTTTATTGATTTTTTTTCTATTGCCTTTTTAATCTCTTTTTTCTTTATTTTAGCTCTGGTCTTTGTTATTTTCTTTCTCCTACCAATTTGGGGCTTTGTTTTTCTAGTTCCTTGAGATATAAATGTAGGTTGTTTATTTAAGATTTTTCTTGTTTCTTGATGTAGGCATTTATCACTTTGAAAGTCCCTCTTAGAAATGCTTTTGCTGCATCCCATAGATTTTGGAGATTTGTGTTTCCATTTTCATTTGTCTCAAGGTATTTTTTGATTTTCTGTTTGATTTCTTCTCTGACCAATTGGTTGTTTAGTCACATGTTGCTTAATCTCTACATATTTGTGAATTTTCCAGTTTTCTTCTCATAGTTAATTTTTAGTTTCATGAAATTATGATTTAAAAAGATGCTTTATATGATTTCAATCTTAAATTTATTAAAACTTGTTTTGTAGCCCACTGTATGATTTATCCTGGAGAATGTTCATGTGCACTTGAAAGTGTGTCCTATTTCTTTTGGATGGACTGTTTTATATACAACTGTTGAATCCATCTGGACTAACTTGTCATCTATGACCAATGTTTCCTTATTTTCTGTCTGCATGATCAATCCTTTGACGCAAGTGGGAAATTAAAGAGCCCTACTGTTATTGTAATGGTGACTATTTCTCCCTGTAGATCTGGTATTTACTTTATACACTTAACTTTTTCTGTGTTGGGTGCATAAATATTTACAAATATTATATCCTCGGATCAACTCTTTCATCATTATGTAATGTCCTTTATTGTCTCTTATTAAAGTCTTTGTTTTAAAGTCTATTTTTTATATAAGTATTGCTACCCTAGCTCTTTTTTGGTTTCCATTTGGAAAAAAATATCTTTTTTTATCCCTTTATTTTTAGTCTATGTGATCTTATATCTGAAATGAGTCTCTTATAGGCACTATATAGATGTCTTTTTTTTTTAATATACACATTCAGCCACTCTATATATTTCGATTGGAGAATTTAGTTCATTTATCTATTTAGTTAGTTAGTTAGTTTTTATTTTTCTCATTTATTTGTTGTTTGTCTCCCCTTTTAGAATTTAAGTTCCCTCGGGACAAAGATTTCAATCTGTTTGTTCATGGTTTTATCTCCAGTTGCCCAATAAATGTTTGTTCAAAGCATAAATTAATCTGTAGCAGTAACTAATGAAAACTTTCATTGGGCTTAATTTTACCTGATACCAACCTGTTCCACGTTTAAGCCCAGGGCCTTTTTGCACTCGGATTACCAAAGGAATTTGGTCAATTTCTTCAATATTACATAGTCTCATGGTTCTATCCTGTGGTAACTCTTATGTGCAGATCCCACACTCAGATGTGCTGGTGTGCAGTTTGGGTGTTTTTTGTTGTTGTTGAGTTTTAGATGTTCAGCTTATTGTCATTTCAAGGGGAGAGATCTGGGAACATCTCTCACTCCATCATGTTTCCAACCTCACCTCGAATTTAGTTCATTTAACTTTAAGTCAGTATTGATATAATATGGAATACGATAGAAGATGGCAGAGTAGGAAATGCTGTGCTTACCTCCTCTCACAACCGAATCAAAATGACTAATAAACTAGAGAACAGCCATCATTGGGTGTCAGCTAATGTCTAGCTGAATAGAAGTCCTGCAACTGAAGGCATACAGAAGAGGCTATCTCAATACTGGTAGAAGGGGCAGAGACAAGGAACGGGCTGTGTGTGGCAGTTGAGAATTGGGAGGAATACCTCGGCTGTGGTTGAGAAGCGAGGAGTCCCAGTCCCATGATGGGTTCCCTAGCACAGGGTTCCAGTGTGGGAAGAGAAGGCTCCTCAACTTCAGGCTGTGAAAAGCAGTGAAGGCTGTGGCTGAGTGAAAGGGAGAATGGCTGGAATCACAGACATTCCTCTTAAGGGGTCTGCATACAAACTTACTCGCTGATGGACTCACTCTGAGCTCTAATGCTGGAGTAGCAGCTAGAAAGGCACCAGGGACATACAGGGAGGAACTGAATGTCTGGCTTCAGGACAAGAGCTGGAGGGGCAGATTTCTGCCAGAAAAAGTGCTGGCAGAAGCCGTTGTTTCTTTATTGAGACCTCCCCTCTCCCCGCATGCAGACTCAGGTAGCTGCCATATCTGACTCTTCTTTGGCATAGCTAACACTGGTCATCCCCCTCCCCCACCTCGGTAATTCCCTGAGACCCTGCCTCACCCAACTTGCAGGCCCACCCAAGCCACTTCAAGAGGATTTTTTCATACAAATCTGTCTTGTCTCATGTTGGAGACTTTCCTAAAACCTCTCAAAAGTTTACAAAACCTAAACAAATATCATCTGGCCTTGGCATGCCCTACATCTGTGGCTGAGGAGCCCCAAGCCCGGAACTAGTGGCAACTGGCCTCGGTTTCCAGCTTTACCTCTTGAGTAACCTCCAAGCCCAATGCAAGTGGTGGCCAATTGTGGACTGCTTGGTGACTCTTGCCAGGTGGCCTCAGGTAGGGTATGGTAGGTAGGGTATGGGCCACGGCTGAACTTAGCCTGCAGTGGGGCCTCCTGGTAGGCCCAGGTGCTGATTTCAGACTGAGCAGAAACACCACCTAGGACCACATCTGAGGATGACATGCCCAAAGGGCAGACTGGGCAGGTACAAGAACTCTGCCAAAGTGAATCCTCTTTCACAGAGTCAGCCCATCACTAGCCAGTCCTCACAGGGTCAATCCCTCCCACTGATGTGCAAATAGTAACCAAGGCTCAACTACAACAGGAGTGCGCACACACAACCCATAAAAGGGATACATCTGACACACCAAACTCGTTTGACCAAGGAGACTGCATCACTGGACCCCACAGGACACCTACTATATAAGGCCACTGTGCTAAGACTGAGAGCCATAGAAGCCCTACTTAATACATAGAAACAAACACAAGGAGGCAGTCAAAATGGAGAGACAAAGAAACATGTCCCAAAAGAAAGAATAGAGCAAAGCTCTAGGAAAAGAACTAAACAAAATGGAGATAAGCAATGCATCAGACGTAGAGTTCAAAACACTGATTATAAAAACGCTCAGTGAATTTAGGGGAAGAATAGATGTACTCAGTGAGAACTTTAACAAAGACATAGAAACTTAAAGAACCAATCATAAATGAAGAATACATTAGAGGGAATCAACAGTAGATTGAATGAAGCAGAGGATCAAATCAGAGATTTAGAAGATAAGGTAGCAGCAGAAACCCAATTAGAACAGCAATAAGAAAAAAAAATCTAAAAATATGAGGATCATTTAAGGGGTCTCTGGGACAACATCAAATATACAAATATACAAATATACAAACCTTCACATCATATGGGTACCATAAGGAGAATTGGAAACCTTTTTGAAGAAATAATAACTAAAAATATTCCTAATCAGGTGAAGGAAATAGACATACAAGCCCTGGAAGCACAGAAAGTCCCAAACAAGATGAACCAAGAGAGGCCCAGACCAAGACACATCATAATTAAAATGCCAAAGATTAAAGACAAAAAGAAAATCTTAAAAGCAGCAAAAGCAGTTAGTTACCTACATGAGAGCTTCCATAAGACAGACAATTTCTCAATAGAAAGTATGTAGGCCATAAGGGACTGACACGAAATAGTCACAGTAATGAAAAGTAAGAACCTACAACCAAGATCACTTTACCTAAGCTATCATTTAGAATGGAAAGACAGATAAAGAGCTTCCCAGATAAGAAAAAGTTAAAGGAATTCATCACCACCAAACTAGTATTACAAAAAAATGTTAGAGACCTTTTTAAGAAAAAGAAAAAAGATGAAAAAATATAAATAATAAATAGCAATAACTACAACTCTATCAATAATTATTTAAATGTAAATGTATTAAATACTCCAATCAAAAGGTAGGTAGCTGAATAGATAAGAAAACAAGAACCTTACATATGCTGCCTACAAGAGACTCACTTCAGTTTGAAAGACACATACAGACTAAAAGTAAAGGGATGGAAAAAGTTATTTCTTAAAAATAGAAATGAAAAAAGGCTGGGATATCAATACTTATGCCAGACAAAATATACTTCAAAATAAGCAATAAACAATAATCAAAGAAGAACCTGGTAATACCGCTTCTAGATATTTATCTGAAGAAACCCAAACACTGCTTTAAAGGGACATGTGTATCTATATGTTCACTGCAGCATTATTTACAGTAGCCAAAATATAGAGGCAATCCAATAATTCGTCCATTAATGGATGAATAGATAAAGAAGAGGTGACACACACACACATACACACACACACACACACACACACAGACACACACACACACTGGAATATTACTCAGCCATAAAAAATGAAAGCTTGCTAACTGCAATGACATGGATAAACTTAGAGGATATTGTCCTGAGTAGTGAAAGTCAGAGAAAGACAAATCCCATACAATTTCACTTGTATGTGGACTCTATAGAACAAAGGAAATGAACAAACAAAACAGAAATGAACTTATACAGAGTTCTATGAACATTTCGATGGTTGCCAGATAGGAGGGGAGTTGGGTAGATTGGTATGAAAGAGAAAAGGACCAAAGAGTACAAGTTGATAGTTAAAAAATAGTAATGGAATATAAAGTGTAGCATATGGAATATAGTCAATAATATAATTATGGTGTCAGATGAATACTAGGTTTATTGGGATGATTATTTCATAAATTATGTAAATGTCTAATCTCTGTTGTATACCTGAGACATATAATTTTGAATGGCAACTGTAATTGAAAAATTTAAAATATATACAAAATAAATAAAATGCCACATGTGTGAAGCACAATAAAATGCATATATTTTCAGAAATACCTGAAAAATGAAGCTATTTCTGAGCCACAAAAGGAAAAAGCAGAGTATCCTAGTGTGTATTTGATACAAATATAAAACAGCAACTGATTTTAGTTCATTAGTTCGACTCACTGTAAATAAATCAGGAAAATCAATTATAGGTTATTCTGTTGATATAAGCAGAAAAACAAAATGAACAGTGATTATCTAGAGTTCAAAATCCATTTAGAATTATAGATAAGCCAGAAGAGGCAGGTGAAGAGAGAATAGCCAGTGTTGCAAATCCATTAGACTTCAACCAGAAAAACTGAATTGTCAGAACACACTTAAAGCAAACTCTAGCTGAAAAGATATTGTGTACCTCGGGTATTGATAACAGGTTAAAAGACTGATAGATTGTTGCACACATATAAATCCAAACACAAATATCATGCACGTTCGGAGCGAATTTTCAGACATAATCATTGTTTTCCCTAAAATGATACTCACTTTACTTCTTTTTCTTTTTTTGAGAACTGAAAGCTATATAGATTGTCCTTCTTCATGAACCTGTCCATAACAATAAGCGTTAACCCATTTTCAGATGCCACAGACTCTGTAACATGTTGACCCCTTTGCACATGCTATAGGTTTTCAAACTTAAGTTATGAACAATTAGAGTTTTTGTGGTGGTTAAACATAGTTTGAAATAAAAATGTGCCTCTGTCAAATGGTGCAGTTTTTCTGTGGAATAAAGTGTACACATTCATCCACATACAATTATAAGTATTCGAACATTTACCCTCTCTGAACACCATACACTTTCTCTGTGGCAAAACTACAAGTCACACATTTAATACATTCTCAAAAGTGCCCCATTCCTACCTCAGTGCACATATGTGCCATTCTTTAAAGAATTGTTTTTCCTACTGGGTATTTATAATATACTTATTTTAGTGTATGGATTAACTTTCCTCATGTACATATTTTATAAAATTTAGAGAAAAAATGGTGAGGAATGATAAAGATTAGAATATAAATGTATTAGTTAAATAATACTAAAGATACATAAGTCGAAATCTTTTTTTTAAAAAAGCAAATGATTAAAGTAAAAAAAAAAAATCTTTTTCTTGATACCTAAATACTATGACAAGCATTTCTATATGAAGATTTTTTAAATCTGAGTTATTGATTGGATCTACAAAACTTACCAGAGGTAGATATGTATTTCCTCATTCAATTCTTTTGAACAGTTACAACTTTACATAGCTCAGACCTTCTTAGTTCAAGAATTTAAAAAAATATCCTTTGTATTCTCTTGGATCAACATGTCCACGAAGATCCTAAAGTAAATTTTTCTCTTATCAGAAGAGGATTTCTAGAATCTATTTTTACATGTAAATATATTAGATACTTTTTCTTTCCTCTCCCAATTAAATAGAAAGACACTAAATCAGTATGCTTGGAGTACCTTCATTTTTCTTAAGATTCTTCCAAACTGGTAGTGTCTTAGTGTGGAGTTTTCAGTATTTACCCTGGCTGCTAACATGAGGATACCAAGTTAGACTTAATTTTAGTATCCAAACCAACCAGTTACTAAACTCCTATGATCCTATTAACCTCTGTATGTAAAACACAAGACAGAATGTGGTTCATCTTCTCTGTCTATGAGAAACTTTTTAGGAGGGCTAGTGCTCTCAGGAATAAGTGAACCCCTGCTAAAGAAGGCAGGATTACCTAATAATGTGCCTCCTTATAAAGAAGGCAGGATTACCTAATAATGTGCTTCCTTTCACAGTCTAGAACTTAAGTCATGCTGCTATAAAGAATGAAACCAAATATCTTTTTGCTTTCCCCCCCCAATTGGTTCAAAAAATTAGCCTAGGATGAAGAGTCACAACTGAATCAGAATATTTCAGAAGGAAATTTGGATTCATAAAGAAATATGGATTCAGATAAAATATTTCAGTCAGAAAATTAGGGTAAACGTTTTGTAACACAACAAGAACTAAGCAAAGTGCAGGAATTTAAGGAAGAACATCTTTTAATGGTTGAAACCAGTCTTTCTGAGGTGACTATGAAAGCAAGAAATATTACAACAAATAACTATTAATGCATATTCTATTCTTTATAAACTTTCATACAATAATTCTTTATTCTCATTTACATCTTTTAATATTAGCACAGCATTCTGAAGTTGTGAAGCGTAAGTTGTAAGTAAATGAGTAGAAAGATCAAAATCTACTCAGATTTCCAGAAGAGCTGCAGAATGTAGAAAACGGCAAAGTCCTCAAACAGAAAGTCAAAATGTGCAGAAAATGATATCCATTTGCTTAATCAGTGATATATATATAAGCTCATATTGTTATAAACTAAGAATATAATTACAATGCTTGCTGTTGCTGCACAAAGAATTCCATAGAGAAACTTAAGTAATGTGTAATAAATGACTCAAAGGCTAATGATTTATTTCCCATTGTTAAATGTCTTTCGAGATAGTTGATTGTCTACTGAGAGTCCTAAGTCGGTTGCAAGTAAACACACACTGTGGGAGTGTTTTCCATTGATGAGAAAGGTAAGAGTTCAGGGTCCAGAATTTGTTTAGCGTATCTACTCCTTTGCTGAATTTGTCACCAGGGAACCAATTAGTAAATCAGTACCAAATAAAAATAATTGGTTCATGCTTGAGTCAGATCTGTAGAAACTGAAATCAATTCATTCGTGTACATGATGAATTTTAAAAGGTTCCAGTTTCTTGTTCAAATATGGATTTAAATGTCATCTTAATAATCCTTTAGTAATGTGCTGCTGCTTAATGTAAAAAAAAAAAGAAAATAGTGCCACCATTTCTTCAACTGTAAGATTAGATGTGTTTTGTAAAAACAAAGCATATCTTCATTTCGTAGGTCAGTATTAACAAAGGTCCTGATGTTGCTGGTACATAAATGTAAAGATTCATTTGCTGCCTGGAAAGTAAAAGAAATGTTACTATTTATTAGAAAGCAGTGGGAAAATAAAATAGCTAATACTCAAATTCTATATATCTAAGATAGAATGGATATTGATGAATCCCTGGCTCTTGGAAACTCATGAAACTATATGAGGGATTAGATGTGATAGCATATATGAAACATTTAGCATGATCTTGTACATAATAAAAGCTCAATAATTATCAGCGGCAGCTCTATAATTTCTACATAAGACAGCTTAGGGCCAACAGTCTGATTGGACTTTTTTGTTTTGAAGTTGTGGTTTTCAAATAAATATATTGCTTTTTTTAGATTTTTGAGGGGTGCCTGGGAAGGGACAACTGATGAAAACTATCAGGGAGGCAGAGAATTCTCCCCCACAGGCCACAACGATGGCACTTATAATTATTAAAGAAAGGCTCTATTTAGGGCAAATGGATCAGGCATTCATTCCTGTTTATGTACAAGGGGACTCAGGCACTAATATCTAAAACACAGAGTCCTGAACCACCTCTATGATTTTGCTAAAACTCAATCGTCCATATTTACCTGATTTTTTCTCTAAACTCTGAGTAATTTGGTTTTACTGTGTTGAACACTATTTTCTCCAATTCTCTTCTACTGTTATAATCAAATTATAGCTCATGAATTTTAATTGTTCATCTGGGCTTTCTCATTAAACATCTATGGTCCAAACCTGATTTTGGACAATGCATGGTCAGCAAGTCTACATACAGCAAACTTGTTTTTATATTAATATTATCTTCATTTTAAATTTCATTTTATTTCATGTTTATTTTGTAATAGCATATTTTATCTATCACTTTTAGTTCTCTTATTAATTTCTAGCTTATTTATTTTATTTTCTTTTATAAATTTCAATCTCCCCAAATATCTACCATATTTTATTTTACGTAGCTTTTCCTAGTCAGATATGTTACTTATTTTTTATTTTTAAAATCAACTAGAAATAATCAAGAAATGAAAACTCAGAATTTTGCACAAAAGCTATATATGTACTTTTCAAAGGTGACAAGTTTATCTTTTATCCCATTCCTCCCAGAATAAAAGATGTAATAATCTGCTTGATATTCATAGGCCTTATTTACTTATTTATTCAATCTTCATTTATGTCTTTATTTACACTAAGCACCTCAAAACTTTAAGAAAACATTATAAATGATAGTTGGCTAACGTGTCCAGAAAGATTTGTAACCTAATTTATAACCCCTTTTTGACAACATGTAAAAAAATAATATGTAAACTAATATCACTGAAGCATTCTATATATTTTTGGTATACTTACTTATTTTGTTTTCTTTGATCTGCATGCACAGTATGAAATCATAAAAGCAACAAACATCACCACACCAACACTGATTAAGACTGTTTCTATCAGACGAAGGAGGTTTATTTTTCCAGTCACTTTATTTTTGAACATTTCTGCTTTCTCATCACCAATGGTACCGGTCTGTAATTAAGTTAATAATTAGCATTCTGTGTGTAGATCAGTGGAGCAAAATACTTAAAACCCTTTACTTATGTATCACTCTTTTCTCCAAACACCTGTATAGTCATCTATATATGACAAGCCAATGGAATCAATTTGCATGTTAAAAGGCAATAAATGCCAAGATGGAATACAGGATGAAATATAATCCTTCCTTTAGACATATTATCTAGCACTCTTCAGTATACTAGACTCCATTGATCTTTAGAGCTGTCTTACTGAAATCTTCCACAATTTTCCAAAGGATGTTTCCCACTGGCAAAGGAAAATGGTAAGGGTCAACAGTTTCGCTTCCTCTAAAGGCTTATACAATGCATTCACAACGCATTTTCTAATTCTGTGGCTAATCATCCCATGGTTTACACTAAAAAATCTTGTCAGGCAATAGGACAGACTGCCTACCCATACTCTAACCTGGCTTTTATAAGCTTGGTTGGCTTTTATTAGCACTAAAATTAGTAAGTCTTGAATTATTTAGACTTAGAAGTAGGCATGACTTTTCAACACAAGCACTACAACAGCAACAAAAAGGTTTAAAAGATGCATTTTGAAAATAATCTAAAATGATGGGAAGTACTTTATCTTTCTAAAAGAAAAACACTGAAAGTTACACCAATTTGATATTTCTGTGATTTGGTTCATTCAAGTAGCTATAACTAATAATATATAAACTCATCTATATGGGCAATAGAAACATACAACTTCTAATATTATGTATACATATTTAGTTTTGAAACATCAAAAGCATTTTTATATACAAAGAAGTTTACTGCTTTAAAGACTAATAGATAAAAACACTAACCTCATTAAGCCAAAGAACAGGCACAATATAGTTCCGATTCAGATGCTTTAATGTCCTGTAATACACATTTAAAAAATTATGAAAATTTATACTAATACACATATATAACAGAAATTTTAGTAATTACTAGTATATTAAATATCCAGAAATTAGTTGCTCTTGCAAATCAGTTAAGTTCCTTGATTTTTATTCCCTGTAATGAGTCATTTAAATTTTAATATGGCTGTTTCTTAGATATCTTTTACTCTAAAAAACTTTCTAACACAGATTTCTAATTAGATTGACTTTTTCTAAGCACGAATTTTTCCTTTGAACAAATTTTACCCAAGAAAGTAAAATATGAATTCTAAAAACTGTTGTCATAGAAATATTTGGAGAGCTAGTAAAATGAGAGATGCGATGAAATACTGAAAAACACCCCAAAATATGTGTATTATTGCAATGAACACCAGATATAATTCTAAATCTCAAATAAAAGTTATAAGCATTTAAAGATTATTTAATGACATTTAAGCCAAAGGAAAGTTGAAATTTTATATTCTTTCCACTTTCATAGATTTACTCACATTCTTACAAGAAAATACTAAAAATCATGTAACAATAACTTTGTTCAAGAGACTTACTCAATTTTTTTCGCTGGCTTGACCAATATGTTGATCTGCAGCCGTTTTGCAAATTGTAAAGTGAATCCAGTTATCTAAAAACAGAATAAACTAAAATAATTACTAACTTATTTTTAAAACACAATATCCAAATTTTATTTTTATTGTTATATAGAACTTAAGGTAAAACTGTTCAACTTGAAATTTGTGGAATTTATTAAATAATTAATTGTAATGGGACATATTAAATGTATTGCATATTTAACTCAATAATTACATTATATGTATACATGCATGTGGGTGTATATACATATACATATGTATACACACACTTGTATATTTTTTGTCCAACATAATGTCAAGGTTTTAGTTAGATTTGTGATATTTACCAAAGAAATTTGGGGAATCAACAATAACAATGATAGTACTAAAACATAAGTGCTCATACAGTTAATTTAATTCCTGAACTATGCATGGTCAAATATATATTTAGTCAGAATCCATGTATTATCAGTTTAATAATATAACATATCATTATTTAAACTGAAACATGTCTACTAAAAGTCTGGTGTTTCATTTTTTTGAGTTAATTTAAAAATTAAAACTGTTGTGCTATAGGAATTTTTATAGATTTTTCTTGCCACTAAGTATAATAGATCTTGCCACTAATTCACATACACCCATAAAATCTCCTTTGGTCCTTCATAATATATAGTGTCTCTCCATATAAACAAAACTTATGATTATGTGTAAAATAAGCATAAACTAGTAATTTATATCAAATTGTTTTAAGACAAATAGAATTATTTCAATTGTTGGCACTCCTGAACTATGAACCATTGAAAAGGCTTATAAAATTCTATATGCTTAAAATTTAAATTTAATTACCTTGATATTCCATAAGCAATAGGAAAAAAACAATGCAATTTTCAGTGAAATAAAAGTAATACATCAAGATCATGATTCAATAAATGTGATCAATGATGTGATTGACAAGGAGAGAATTTATTTTTTCTTTCGACTTCATTGTTTTAAAAAACAATATTAAACAGATTAGATCAATAGTATATTTGCTTACAGGTTCAACATCTAAGTATGTGCTATGTTCTTCTTCCTTTGGATTTAAGCCTTCAATATTTTCTGCAATTTCAGGACTTGCATGTAGAAAATGAGGAAGTGAAATGAACACCGGTTTTCCTAGAAACAAGTTTTAAGAAAATAATTGGAGACAAATCATTTTCCTCATTTCACATGCCACTCAGAAAAAATTCCTTAAAAATAAAGATTTTAAATTAAACAAATGCACAGTTGAGTTTTAACACTTATTTTGGGGGATGAGAGTGAGAGATGATTATAACGTGATCACTATTACATACTAATAAAATATAAAATTCTGTGTCATTCTATTAACCTAGTAATAGAATGTTCATTCCTTAGGCGTTAATTTTTAATATGTAAAGTTTAACTGCTGAACACAGTTTCATCCATAAATATTCATGTTTCAGGCAGTAATACATCTATGAACTGATAATTAAGAGGTTTTTCTTTCCTTTTCATACTCATTCCAATATGAAGAAGGTGAACAAAATAAGACACTCTAAATTCTGTTTAAGTCAATTATTGTTTTAGCAACATACTATTTTCAAGGGGGAAAAAAGCTAGAAAAATGGCAGAAGGATAGTTGGGATGCTCAAAGTATTCTGGGAATTATTCTGTTTTACTCTAAATCTCAAAGGAGAACAATGATTTTGCATAGCAAAGGAAACTATCAAAAATGAAAAGAGTACTTAAGGAATGGGAGAAAATAATTGCAGACCACATATCCAATTACTAGTTCTTATCCAATATATACAAGGAACCAACCCATACAACTAAAAAGAAAAAAGAAAAAAAACAGTGAAAATCAACCAAATTTAAAAAATGGGCGAAGGGCCTAAATAGGCATTTTCCAAAGTAACATAGGAAAATAGCAATGTCACTTTATCTAACAATCACTAAGTTTTGTAGCACTGAAACATAGTTGGGACCTTGAACACAACACAAAATTAAAATCAAAATTTCTACCATCATCCTTACTTTCTGTCCTTGTTTTCGCACTTTAAATGCTTAGTGAAAAGGGATCTTAGGTAAAGGTTACATTTTAAAAAATACTACAAATTATGTCCTAAACTGTAATATTGAGAATATATACTCACCTTGTTTGCATTTGCTAATATCTAGCACACCATAAAATGTACAATTATTTGAGACCTCTCTGTCTACACAGAAACAATGGTTGTCTGGATTTTGAAATGGAGATGCAAAGGCCTTGGGTGGAAGAATAAACCTATACACAGGAATTCCTTTCAGATCATGTTCGGCTCCAAACACAGCATAGATTGACCTAAACACAGAGAAGAAAGAGCTTCATTCCAGGAAACAATTACATTCTGGAGATCAGTTTTTTCTTAGTTTTAAACTTGTTTTCTTTCTTTAACTTAGAAAAATCTGATATACTCTCAGTAGAATTCTTGTTTAATTTTTGGGAAAAAAGTTCTTGTAAACTTTTAGGGCATACCAGAACTTAATATCTGAGTATGAGCTATTCTTACCTTTGTTTTCAAAAGCTTGTAAGAATAATTTTTGCTTATGAAGTACAGTTTTTGTAGTTTATTTCCTCTATAGATTAAACATTTACATGACTCTCAAATTCTTTATTTGTTCCCAGTTCAAATAAAAATAAAATGCCTTTCAGAACTTATCCATGGAGAGAAAAGCCACTTATTTGCCAGGGTGTGTCCATGTGAAGGTTTGATATATAGATATAGATAGAGAGCAAGAGAGCAAGAGAGATAAACAGACACACTACACCTCCATCATTTACCACCATATCCACCATTACCTAGGCAATGTGCTGAGGTTCAATACATATTTTATTTTACAATTCTAATAGTTTTATTCTTTGACTGAAAGAAACAATTTTACCTTTTATTTTAATTAAATGTATTGGAGTGACATTGGTTAATAAAATTATATAGGTTTCAAGTGTATAACTCAATAATACAACATCTGTATATTGCCTTGTGTGTTCAACACCCAAAGTCAAACCTCCTTCTGTCACCATATATTTGACCACATTTATCCTCATACATATTTCTGACAATCTCCAGATAACTCTATATGAAAAAAAATACTGCTTTCTTCAATTTTACAGACAAGGAAAAGATGAAGAGATATTAAATATTTGCTCACAACCACATAGCCTTTAGGAACCGGGCTAGGATTCAAACATATTGGTGTGAGCTTCAATGCTTGTGTGGTTTCTACTAGGCCCTATTAATTTGAAAAGATGCCATAGTAGCAATAGAGCACATTAATTGACATAGTTCTGTGACAGTGACATTATCTTCTCTGGACATCTCTAGAAAAACTGGGCGTAGAGGCTAGACTTGGCCATTATTTAACGTACCACCAGTTTAGTTAAAAAAAGGAAAAATAGTTCACAAGAAGAAAATTATTTGCATTATGCAAAATATCTTTCTATATTCTTCAATTTTTTAAAGAGTTAATAAATATATTATGAGTATCATATTGTATTTATTTTTAATCAAGAAAAATTTCCCTAGGTGTATTTCATTTTTCTCAAATAACATTACTAAGTATGAGCTTCTTGGTGTGTGTTTTATTTCTTGGTTACTTGGGGAAAAAAGTTCTGACTCACAGAAATACATTGGTGTTTTTGTCTTACCTGCAAATGTCAGAGGAAAAGAATTGTAGTGTCCGTGTCTTCTCAACAAAAGGAGGAAACGAGGCTGCATCTATTTAAAATTAAGCCAGTGGCAAGAGATTAGATGTAATGTGTGTCCTAGAAAAACCTAGAAATCTCTATTCCAGCATTGTCAATAGAAATAATAATGCAACTTGTATGTAATTTTAAATTCTCTAGTAGCCACATTTTAAAAACTAAAAAGAAACAGATATGTTTATTCAACCCAATATATCCAATATATTGTCATTTATTTTTTTTTCCAAAATATTGTCATTTAAACACATAATAGAGTGGCACTTTTCTTACCGTGATGTTCATTCAGAACTCCTTATAGATATGCATTGTTCTTACTTTTGATGGTGATTCATACATTTGCACTAATGACTGATTAATATTTTTTAATCATTTATTAAATTTCTCTCATTTAACAAAATTCCTTGCAAATGATTTGAAAACACATCCATCAAACTAAAAGGGCATTTTTTGAGTTTACTGAATTTCTGCTGTGGTTATGATCCATAGCACACACTGGATATGTAAAGAAGTAACTAAATAACTCTTCCACTTGCTTCTTAAATGTTTATCACCAAAATGAGCCACCATTGAATGCTTCTGTTCAAAAGGGTAAGACCTATCCCTCAATTATGAATTTCAGGTTATTCTGGTAAGTGTTCCAACCTTGTAATCTTATTAACTTTCACTTATATTCTTGTGATAAGTGAAATGAAACAGATTACTGAACTTGATCCTGGCAATCGGAGAATTGGATATTAAAAAGTAGTTTAAACTCCTCAGAGGTCCCTGAGTGGGCATTGCCTACAACTGTCTCTCTAACATCTTAACCATAAAAGGAAAAGGAAATGGTGAAAGTTTTAAAACTTATTATTTAAAACATCACTGAAGGTTACATCATAATCTTACTAACAATTACCATGTCTCTTCGAACTGATTGAGAAGTTAGAAGAAGCATTTGTAAATCGTAATGAGAACATATCGAAACTTTTGTGTTTCATTAGTCTCTTTTCCCTAGTGTTGTTACCAAGGATCTCACAAAGATTACGTCAGAGTCCCCTGCCCTGTCCAATCTATGTTCCTAGTTTGTTTAATTTCTGTTTTCTCATCTATTTATATTATTGTCATTAATGAATATTCTACCTCCTCTTTTAAAATTTCTCTACTCAACTTTGGACAGAATTGTTTAATGATTTTTTTTCTTAAACTAAGAATCTTTTAGTATTTAGGAGCAGCACAGTGTATTTCTCTCTGTATCTAAGGACTAAAGTTTCATGCTTATCCAATTACTAGAGTTAGTAGTATTGGGACACTTGACAATTTATTTGCAGAAATGCTTTACTTAGAAACAAATTTCTTCCTTCTCTTCATCCACCCCTGTGGCTCAAAGCACTACAAAGTAAACCAAACAGTGTTTTTGCTGTTTTTTTTTTTTTTTTCTATAAGGGAGTGAAAACAAAATTAAAAATGCCAAACTCAACAATAGTTTTGGTGTTCCCTGTTTCCTTTTTAGTCCTTAGTTTTTGCAAAACTTTGTATTTCCTTAGTTTTTGCAAAACTTTGTATTTCACTTTCTTTATCTTTATTGTTTTTCTACAGTGTTACTTCACCAACTTTGTAAACATTATTCTTCTTCCTCTACTTAGTTGTTGAAAACTCACCTCTGATTTAAATTATCTCATGATATTTGATTCCCATTATTCTTTAAAATTTTAATTCTTAAATTAATAGGCATATGTATACTTTGCTTTTCCTCAAGGAGTAAAATAAGCCAGATCTAACCACACTCTAAATCTAAGTTCATAGTACTATCTTTTTCCCAGTTCTAATTCAGAATGTCCATTTTTGCATACTCTTAATGGTTAGTAAACATCTAACTGTGTTTTTTGTTTTCTCTCTTATTCTGACCACCTTATGCAAAATAGAAGGCATTGTCCTGCAACTTTACCAATTTTACTTCAGCTTGAAACCTCACTTGGAAATATAATTTACCTTTGCAATGACCTTTTTTAATTTTCTCAATTTTAAATTATTATTTGTACAGTATTTACAAAAGATGTGAATAGTAACTATTTTTCTAAATTTTTCAACCCCTTCTATTGCTAGGAAGACAGTTCATTAAGTAAAGTTTTTACAAAGCAAAACATTTTTCCTAGTAATGCAGGAAAGGCTAATAATTCTCAATAGTTAATCTTCAGAAATCCTATCACATTAAACAGATATTTACTAAGACTACATAAGAATAGAGACTGAGTTATGTTGTGGGGATAGAAAGACAGGTCAATACACATTCTCCACCTTCGAGAATCTTGTAGGTGTGGTGGTGGATTTGTGGGGGAGAGAAAGGTGGATTCATTGTGATTATTGCTACAAAACAAATGCTCTTACCTGTACCATTAATCATGTCACAATAACTTGACCAATAGCTGAGATTCCTTAGGAATTAAAAAAAAGAAGAAAATGAACAAAGACATTGTCATTTCAAGAGTACCCTTTTCATTTTGTCTATTATGACTCAATACTTCTTCTAAAATTATACAGATTAGACCTGGCAAATGCTAAGTTTAAGAAATGTTCTAAATCCTTCAGTTTATATATTCTTTGAAGCTTTCATCTTATTAAATTAAGTGCCTGATACCATTAAGTGACCAGATTATAAAATAAAAACTGCCAAATGTTGTTAAATAAAAATAAATTAGAATAGACACAGTTCTGAAAAAAAAGAAAAGAAAAGAAAAGAAAAACATCTACCAGAAATTTAGAACTCTACTTAGGGAAAATTTTTTTTCCAATGGCAGAAATAAGTTATTTGGTAGTATGTTGAGTGTTCAAACTAAATAGGAGGAAAATATTAAGTGGGTAAATGATGTAAGCTCAGTATGAGAGAGAAGAGGAGAGTGGGGAAGAGGAAAGAAAAGCAGATATTTGATTAATGGAGATTGGAAACCTGTACATAATCAATTTAAATGTTCCCGCCCTTTTAACTCTTACATGAACTGGGATTAAAGTAGGACAGAATTTAATTTATACTCTTCTGTCTAGATTAGATATCTCTGTGTGTGTGTGTGTGTGTGTGTGTGTGTGTGTATGTTTGTGTATCTGTCTGTCTGTCTTTCATAATAAAAAACATAGTAATAATAGTTTCTCTGCATCCTCAACTACATTTTGGTGATGGAAAAACTTTTTCTGCCTCCTGACATATCATCCAGTGAGATGTCGATGCAAGTTGATGCTTCTTTTTAAAAATAGATTAAGCTGTTAATCCTACATAGTGTTGACATGATCAGTTAAATAAACCTTACCATAATCTTAAACTGAAATAAAATTTTTACTTCAATTAGTAGCACTTAGCAACTCTCCTCAAAATCTCTCTATATATTGAAATGGAGGAAATTTTCATGTTCCTCACTATAAAAATAGTGATGTGATTTTCCCTGAAATAAACATTTAGAAGTACTTTTTTTTTCCTTCACTAGGCTTTTCTATAAAAATATGTGCTTATAAACTCTGTAGAAGAAAAAATACTACACTAGTGACTAACTGTTGTGTGCAATTTTTAGATAGAGACTCAGTGTGAGAAAATGATTTCTTATATTCATAAAAACATTCTATCTCTATTTTGATTACTTTATTCTTTTTCTTTTCTTCAGGAATTAAGTTATCCAGAGCATATTTATTAAGTTTGAGGAGAAGAAAAGTCTTTCTCCTCTGATATTTATTAGAGTTCTTCCTACTTTACACATATGATAAAGTATCAATATTCCAGGTGACTAGGCAGGAGCTTGAAAAAGGAAATTGTAGCTGTCTGGACATGTCTTATTCTATTACTACTTCAAAGGAGGCATGCTCTTTATTTTTAAGTTTAATATATAAGTTTAAAACTACATAAAAATCCTAATTCCATTTTTGTACTGATAAATATATCAATATATCAATATAGAAAATTATTTTGAGAAAATTTTGAAAGAGAAAATCATTGAAGTGTTCACATGGATTCATTAAGCTTTTATCTTTATAGACACATTAGGTCATATCAATGTAATGAACAATTTTTATTTGATATGCTCAGTAAAAAGGTTTTAAAACCCAATAAAATATATTTTTCTGCCGGCTAGAGGATCAGTTGATATATTGATTTTCTTTCTTTTCATTTGTGTTTATCTAATTGTATGGGTACACTGTAATGCTGGTTATGCAGTAGAAATGGAAATAGTCCCTTCGTATTTCTTTATTAAGAGAACCTGTAGGTAAAGGAAAACCTAACTCTAAAATGACACTGATTTTCAGCAGCTATGCACTAGTTTGACTAGTTGTTATAACTAAATCATTAATACCTGTCCGAAGAGGAATTTTCAGGGCTGAGATACAAGCAGGTTTGTTCCATAGGTTGATGTCTGTCCTGTGCCTTCCTAGTTGTTAAAAGAATACTGCCTAAAAGTACTCTAGTTACCACACACTTTACCTGATACTTACTTTTTACCTTTATAAGTGTCAATTACAGCAACTTTGCTTATGTCATCTTTTCCATTGAAAACTGTATAAACTCCATCTGCAGTATCGTTGTACTGAAAAGATATGTACAAAAAAAATTAATTCTAGAGCGAACCATATTTTCCAAGTTAAAAAATATGTAATTAATTCACTTTTGCATTTCTCAATGTTTAGTCATAATTCTTTTATATAATTTAAAATGCATATGCAATAAAATTATTGGTCTTTAACATGTTAAAAAGATGGAATATAAAAAGTACCTGTAAATAAGTGCTAGATGCTGAATCAGAAGAAGAAAACAAATATCAGAAAATGGCATAATCCAGACTCTAGTACTCTTTGTCATAATTAAGCCAGCAAAACAATTTTGATTACTACTACTATTACAAAATCTATAAGAACAATGACAGATTTCTGGAGGTATTCTAAATGTTATGATCTTTAATAAGTGGTTAACAAAAATTAGGTATACAAAATTACAAGAAAAGAGTTACAAGTATCTGAGTTAAAAAATAACTGAATCTCTGTTCCCTTAATGCTTTCTCCATGACACTTAATTGATAGATAACCTTGCAATTGTAAATACCATCTAAAAGGAAAATAACAGTAATAAACCGGAGAATATAACTAATATCACTTATTGTGACAAATCATAGTCAAACTCCCAATTCAAGAGTCAGCTTGTTCAATTATAATTCAAAGCACTAAGCTATAACTAATTATATCACTAAGTTCACATTTTCCTTAACCTCCAAACCGTCATTTCATGACATTTATGGACCACTAAAAGTTCTTACTAACAAACTCCATTAAAATAGGACATTGCTAATTTATCAATACTATTCAATGCAAATTTAGGCTAACTTTTAAATTTACACTAAAATAATTTGTGACAGGTCCAGAGAAGGAGGATGATAGAATGAATACATTTAACACAATTAAAGGTATGGTATTAAATTCATTTTTTTGAAAAGGAAAATCAAAACAAAAATAGTGATCAAAGCCTTACTAGCTTATAACCTAATTTTAGAAAAATTGTTTATTTATTAAAGAATGGAAATTGGATTAGATCTCAGCTTCTTAATTTTAAATTTAATAGTTAAATATAGATAAGTAAATTATCTGAACTAGGAAAGTTCGGAAACCATGCGAGAAACTTTCAAAAATTAGAATACATATTCCCTGATCAAAAATAGGGTTAACACACTAAATTATAAAATTATGAATTTCCTATACATTATAATTATCTAATTGAAGCATAACAATATTGACATTCATATTTGGTACTCACAGGAAAAAATGCACCAACTGTAGTAGTAATAGGGTATGGAACCAAACTCAAGAATGGATCCTTATAGCCCCACAATAGTTCTTTCACAGTTCTCCTTTGAAACAGAGATGATTTCGACTTTTTGATAAGCGAATTGAGTAACACTTGAACAAATGCATTTGGATAGAGATGGGGTGCAGCCTACAAAAAAAATCACCGTTTAAGACACCATTTGCTGTATCACATATTTAACAAATAAGTGGACTAAAAACTAGAATTAAATTTAATAAAAGTTTTAAAACTGTATCTGTAAAATTACTGCCTTTCAGACAAGAAAAAGCTAAAGAGTTCATCACCACCCAATCACTATTACAAGAAATGTTATAGGGACTTCTTTAAGTAAAAGAAAAATAATTTAATGGAAGGCCTTCTTCTTAACGGAGTCTGACTGGGGAGAATCTATCCAGAATAAGTTTTAAATTAGAGGGAACAAATGGCGTAGATGATAGAAGCTCTGTTAATCCCTCTGGTGACCAAATCAAAGTTGTGATGAAAACAAAGAGCAGCAGCAAGGAAAAATTGCCTGGGATCTAGAGGAACAAGCCATACAATTAGGGAGAAATCCAAGAAAGCACCCTGCAATGGCAGAAGGTAGGACGGGGTGAGTGGCTGAGAGAGTTGGAGGCTGCGGCAGCAGCAGAAGCCTCTTAAAGGGGCTGTGTCCATGAGTGGATTTTTTGTGGTGATGAACCTACTTGCTCTGAGCACCAGTGCCAATTAGGCTGAGCACAGGGGGCACCAGGGACTTACAGGGAACACTGAGTTGTCGGAGTGAAGGCCAGGGTGAGACTCACTTTGTAGAGAAGTGCCGGTAGTATCCATTGTTCCTTGTTGAGTGGACACAGTGCCACCATAGCATTGACATCATCAAACTTGATAACAGAGGTCTCTCCACCCAGAAGATTCCCTGAAACCCCACCTCCCCCAACTTGCGGCTTCACCCAAGCAACATCCAGATATATCTTCAGTGAGTCAGGTGCTCCTTGCTGAGCAGCACCTAGACTCACGTTGGAGGCAGCTGGCCTCAGATTCTCGTGTGGCCTTTTGAGGCAACTATAAGCACAGCATTTGTGGATTGCTTGACAAATCTTAACAGGTGGCCCCAGAGGGGCAGAGGTTTGGGCTAAGCTTGGTCTGCAGCTGAACCCCTCTCAGGACTGTGCCACTTCACAAATCCACACTAGTAAGTCTGGAGACTTAGGAGCTTTGCTTAGTACATAGAAACAGATATGGAAAGGTAGCCAAAATGGGAAGACAAAGAAGCAGAAATCATATGAGAGAACAGAACAGAGATCCAGATATAATGGAGTCAAGCAAACTAACAGATGCCGAGTTCAAAACATTGGTTCTAAGATGCTCAATGAACTTATGGGAAGTGTAGATGAATTTAGTGAGAACTTCAACAAAGAGATAAAAAGCATAAAAGTAGAAATGGAAATTATAAAAGGGAACCAGTCTGAAATGAAGAACACATTATCTGAGATAATGTATGCTAGATGAAATAAACAAAAGAATGAACAAAGTGAATAAAGGAAAGGTTTAAATGCCCTGTTTAGAGGATGGGAAAGCTAAGGACACTCAGTCAGAATGGCAAGAGATAAGATGCCAAGACTATAACAATAATTTAAGGAGCATATGGGACACTATTAAAGATCCAAATATCTGTCTGATCGGCGTACCTGAAGAAAATCAAGATGTTGAACAGCTGTTTGAAGAAATAATGATGGAAAACTTCCCTAACCTGGTGAAGGAAATGGATGTAAAACCCCAGGAAGCTCATAGGATTCTAAAAATCAGGGATCCAAAGAGGCCCACACCAAGACACATTATAATTAAAATGCCAAAGTTTAAATACAAATACTCAGGGTCTACAAACAAGGATAATTTATCCGGCAAAGCTATCATTTAGAGTTGAAGGACAGATAAAGAGCTTCCCAGACAAAAATAAGCTAAAGGAATTTATCACCACCAAGCCAGTATTACAGGAAACGTTAAAGGGACTTCTTTAAGAAGGAAAAATACAAGACTCACTTCACATTAAAAAACATACACAGACTTAAAGGAAAAGGATGGAAAAAGATATTGCTTTGATAGCCCTAGAAGGTATTTAAGTCAGATAAAGATAAACACTATATGATTTCACTTATATTCAGAATCTAAGGAATAAGAAGAACAAACTAATTAAAACCAGACTCACAAATATAGTGGACAATTTGGTGATGGACAGAGGGAAGGGAGGTTTGGGGGGCAGGGAGAATGGGGTAAAGGAAAAAGAAGTACAAATTAGTAGCTGATGGATGGTCATGGGATGGGGAGCACAGCATAGGGAATGCAGTTAGCATTAATACATTGGCTAGATGGAGGGTCAGGGGAGGAAGGGAGCAATGGGGGGATCATTTTACAAACTATATAGATGTCTAACCCGATGTACTGTATAGTTGAACTAATTAAATTTAAAAAAAAGAAAATTGAAAAAATATATAAACAATAAAATGGCAATAACTATATACCTATAATTGCTTTAAATGTACATAGATTAATTGCTTCAATCAAAGACATAGGGTGGTTGAATGGATAAGAAAACAAGACCCACACATATGCCACGTACAAAAGACCCTCTTCAGATCAAAAGACATACACGGACTGAAAGTAAAGGGATAGAAAAAGATATTTCATGTCAATAGAAATGAAAAAAAAAAAAAAACTGGGATAGCAATAATTATATCAGATTAAAAAAACTGTAAAACAAAGGCTATAACAAGAGACAAAGAAAGATCCAGCAATTCTACTTTTGGGTATTTATCTAAAGAAGCCCGAAATGCTAATTTGAAAAGACATATGCTTCCATATGTTCACTGCAGCATAATTTTAATAGCTGAGATATGGAAGCAACCTAAGTGTTCATCAGTAGACAAATAGATAAATAAGAGGTGGTACATATATACAATGGGATATTGCTCAGCCATTACAAAAAGAATGAAGTTTTGTTATCCGTAACAACATGAATGGACCTAGGATGTATTACACTAAGTGAAATAGGTCAGACAGAGAAAGACAAACACCATATGATTTCACTTATAAATGGAATCGAAAATACAAAATAAACAAACAAAACAGAAAAAAAACCTCATAGATACAGAGAACATTTTGATGATTGTCAAATGGGATCAAATGGGAGGAGGGTTGGAAGGATGGGTGAAAAGGGGAAAAGAATTAAGATGTGCAAATTGCCAGTTATAAAAACAGTCACGGGGATATAAAGCATAGGGAGTATAGTCAATAATATTGTAATAACCACATATGGTATCAGATGGACACTAGACTTACTGGAGTAACCACTTCATAAGATACATGAATGCCTAGTCACACTATATTATACACCCAAAACTAATATAATAAAACTAATAAAATGTAATTGAAAAGTTAAAAAATATATTTACAAAATAAAATTACTGCTAAATCTTGCCAAAACTAAAAGTATAATTTGTCTAACCCCAAGATAAGTAAATTTCTCTGCCTCAGTGTCAGACACAAGAAGATATTCAAAGTTCTATTTTGTTTAATGATATACTTTAAATAGTCTTCTAATTCAGTTGATTATTATATGATTTTTGTCATCTTTCCTAAAGACCATAACTCTATTCAAAATAACAACATAGGAACACATCTTTATAAAAATGACAGAATAAATACTATCTAATGATATCTAATCACAAGATTAATTATAGTGGATTCTAAGTATTTCAAAACAAATAATTTTGTCTACGCACAGCAACAGCCAGATTGAGAACAGTCAAAGTGTCATTCTCTGTTCCACTTGATAGTGAAGGTTCAAAAATGGCAGCATTGGGCTGTACAAAAGAGACTGTATTGGTCTCAGGGTTGTGGGTTATATTATCCTTGGCTAGAAAACGAACTCTGAAATACAGAAGTAAATACAATTCAAAATTATTATGTCAAGTGAACATTAGGTCTCAAATGTCATTCATTTGTGCAACAAATAATTTTTGAGAATATGTCAGATATTATGTTAAACAATTGGGTTTAAGTGATAAAGAAGCCAATGATTGGTCTCTAGCAAATTAGAGAAGAGGGTCTTAAATTTGCATAGCAGGGAAGAATATGAATTATTATAGGAGTTTACACAGAATCTATGGGAAAACAAAGAACAGATACTAATCCAGACTGGGATGGTCATGCTGGAGTAACAGTCAAGATACATAAATAGTCCTAATTACAAATAGAAGTTTAGTTAAGTGAAATAGTGTATAAAGTAGTATGCTATGTGTAAGATAAGAAAGAACATGATATATTTTTAGAAGTGCAAATGGTTAAATTTGTTTGCATTACAGAGTGAGAGAGTAAGGAGACTGGTGAGAAATAAAGCTCTTGAAACAAGCAAGATCACAAACACAAAAGGGTTACACATCCCATACTTAAATGTTTAGCCTTTATCCTGAGGGTAGGGAGGAGACAGGAGAGAGTTAAGCAGGGAAATATTAAGAACACATTTTCTTATATTAAAAAAAATGCTCAAAGTACATAGTACAGCCCTGGCTTTTCCATATTTTCCAGTACTGTAATGAGAATTAAAGATAACTAATGGAATATAATTTCCATTTTACAGACCAATTTCCCTCCCTCTCCCCTCCATATATTGAATACTGATTAGTTCTAAGCTCTTGGCTATAACGTCTCTAGGTTTCAAAGTACCAACTACTTTTTAGATATGTGGTGAAGGGTGATTGTTATGGAGAAAAATCTTTTACAAGTATAAGATATTGAGATGAAATAATGTATACTTCATTCATTGCACTATCATGTATTTGAATGTCTATTATATGAGGTAAATAGACAACTAAAATAAAGACTAAAAAAAATGAGACTAAAATATTTTTTAAAAAGCACCTTTCACTCAGATATATTAAAAACGTAAATTTGTGTAGGGTAGGGATTATGAGTATTTTGTTCCCCAAGCAGTGCCTGGTGTATGGTGAATTCTCAATAAATATTTTTTGGAATGAATAAATCAATTGATGGCTTACGTTTTTTGAAAAAAGAATTCCAAGTAAGCTAGAAAAATATTTTATTTTTAATGTCCTTTCATCAAAGTTTAATTATTTATTCTTTTTGGAGTATTGAAAACACATAAAGGATTATAAAAGTCTGAAATAGCACCCAAGACAGTCTATTATTAGTCAATTCCTATTTTCTCTCAGGCAATTTTATTTTAAAATTAAATTACACATTATTAACACTTAAAATTGAAATACTTTAATTTTCAGGAACATTTATGTATATACAAAATAATTGAAATAATAGCAAAAAAAACGGACCTAAATTCTAGAGCTTACATAAATTGTACTTACAGCATTGTACCAGTAGATGGCACTCACTGAGAAAAATCTTATACTAAGGCTTATCTTTAGAATGTGCTTTAAGAGAACATAATCACTCAAATTTTTTTGTTTAAAAATTAGAATGTATACAAGTCTTGGAAAGGGTTGGTTAATAAGGTCAAAGGAAGAAATTTGTCTTAAATTTTTCTTCAAGACTGCATTCTTTGTATTTCTTCCAAAATGAAGTAACAACGACAAAAGACGTGTTGGATTTGAGAATATTTTGAAGAAATTACCAAGACTTCAAAGAGATTGTAGAGATGGAGTGCGCGTTAGAATGTATGTAATTAAGATCTCAATCCAGGAAATTTATTCTCTGACCCATGTCATACCTTGTCAATCAAAGTTTCATAGAAGTCACTTGAGCAACTATTGACCAAATAAGCCTGTGGTTCTATTTGAGAAAGGCTATTCCTACACTACCTATTTTAACTGGATTCAGAGGATAATTTATGAGGAGGAAGGTTCACCTTAACACATGGAGGACACTTAAGCTATTAACTTTTTCTGAAAGGTAGTTTTCTCATTATTTAAGGCATCCTTAGCAGACACTAATGACTCAATTTTGATGATATCATGAGTCAAGATGACACCTGCCTGATCAGAAATCCATCATTATATAACATTATTATATAACTAGGAATTTTAACACTGTTATATAAATAGGAGTTTACTATTTATAAACTAGCAAATCCAACTTCTCTAACTCTCCCTTTACTGCCTGTCCAAATAAATCAAATATATCTAACTTACCTTCCTATCATCCCTTAGAGATAGAGGCTAAAGCCTCTTAGAATAAACTATATATTAACTGTCACCTATCAAAGCAGGACTAGAACTAGACTTAATATTAGGTACCTGTTTCCACACATTACAAGTACTATCCTGAAAGTAAAAACATAACCTCCCCACAAACAAACACAAAATTAAATAGAAAACATGAAGTTTTTAAACGCTGACAACTATTCTCTTTCTTCACATGTATTCAGTTCAGTCGGGTTATGATTTTTAAACAATTATGCTGAAATACTCATTAGGTCACATGTGAATTCTAGATTTTCATATGTATACATCATAGCTACAACATTTTTTTGAAACAAGATATTCATATCAGCTTTTGATAATAACATAAAACTGTAAGACTGAAAAATAAAAATATTTTCCAAGGTAAGATTTTTTTTTTATGACAATGAAACCCAGAGTTGTGAGTAATCACAGATAAGTACCTAGAGACAGGAGACTTGGGGATAATTGGTAGGACACAATAGGCACCAAGGCCCTCTGCAGCTTATAAATCATGTCTATGGCAAGAGGCACTACCCTCACAACTATCATTATTTCATTATATTTTTTTAATGTAAGTCATCAATCTAGAAACCTATTAATGCATGGGGAGAAAAATATAATTTTTCTATCTAAAGATATCTATTAGACTATCTAAAACAGATAATAAAACTATGAATTATAAGAAATCATTAAAAATGTACTTTGTGGTAAGAATCGATCATGATATATAACTAATTGTAATTATTCTTGAGGAAAAATCACGTATTTGTATAACAAATGATACAGAACATAATTATATTCCCATATAGATATCATAAATGGTTAAGGTTAGTGTTTTTAGCATCTCAACACCCCTTTTTTTTACTTTGATGGTTGGAGAAAAGACATAGTTTATAACTTAAATAGGAGAAAATGTATACAAAAATCTAGGCATTACCAGTTCCTAAGTCTATGTAAACATGAACAAATCACATCACATCCTTTTGTGTCAGTTTTTTTAAATTACAAAATGAAAAGTTCTGGCTAATCATTTCCATCTAGTTCTAACAGTTCAACATTCTATTCAAAAGTATGTTAAACTATTAGGGAATGTAGGATAAAGGTGTAGTATATCCAGTTTCATTACTGAAAAATATATAATAGTGAAACTATTGAATAAATAGAAACACTCGTATGACCTGGAAATTAGGTTGAATAGAAATCTTTAGCAGGTAGCTGTAGTTATATAAAATCAGTTTAATGTTATGATTCTCAAATTTGAGTGTGTATTGTAATCACTCAGAGGGTTTGTAAAACTTATTTCTGGGTTCCAACCCAAGAGTCTCTGATTAATTTGGTCTAGGGTGGGGTCTATGAATTTGCATTTCTACCAAGTTCCCAGGTGATGCTGATGCTGCTAGTACAGGTATCACACTTTGAGAACCATTACAGTAACATATACATTCAATTTTAGGATTTAAAAACTAAAATGCTCTAGTTTTTAAAATTCTGATAGATTTTTTCTATTCAGCATGCATATTTCAGAGTTGTTGAGAATATGTCCCACAAGTATAAAACACTTGTAACTTCTTAAATGTATTTAATGCTGGTCAATTTATAATAAATTCTGCATTTCTTATAATCATTATATCCTTAGATTAGTATTCTATATAGGCAGAAACAAAATATTTCAATGTCTATTATTGGCAAGATAATATAGGTACATTTTAATACAACAGCATTTGTCAAGTGGAAGCTTTTTCAGAAATACATATGGTCAAGGAAAGAGTTCCACTAATTTG
>NW_006494610.1:8846984-8855386 GCF_000325575.1 Pteropus alecto
TATAAGGACCTCTTTGCTTAACTTTAATAGTGCTGCTGTTAATTATCACTTCCTGTGGATTTTGCACATCAAAGATCCAAAACTGTCTGTAAACTGCTGTGCCTGTTTTAACCCAATTTTTAAAGGCAGTTGTACCTTCTTCAAGAGTAACTTCCTATAAAAAAAGAAAACAAGTCTGGGTTATTTCTTTGGAGTAAATATGGGTACTTCTGGGAGTTTATAACCAATAGTTAGCCAATGAAAAGATCATGTGCAAGTTCCTTGTACTCGAAATCCTTATAACATTCCCACATACTTGCAACAGAAATGTTTCGACAAATTATTATAGCATCCTCCTTAGTTAACCTTTTACAACAAAAATCAGTGTATTATACTGCTCACACTTCTGTTGATCTTAAAGCCAACCACTGGCAAGCTTTAGAGATACCCTATGGCAATATTGGAACAGTTAGTAACATGATTTATTAAGTGAATTTTATTAAAACTGTTATAAAAAATTTTTATCAGGTAGAACATTAACTTTTCTTCTGCCCTCTGTGAGTTGGATTGATGAGACAAAATAGAAAACCTGAGAGAAAAATCTAGTGGTATGGGAAGCTTTTTCCTTTTCTTCAAAAGTTGAGCACTTCAGGGAATGATCACTTAATGCTTATTAAATTATTAAAACAAACACTTCTGGATAAAAAACATAAATATGCCTTCCTCCCTTTAAAATCCTGCTCAATATGGCTTCCTTAACTCAATATACTAGGACCTCAAGATAATCATGCTAAGTGAAATAAGCCAGACAGAAAAAGTTGAAAATCACATGATATCATTTATGTGTGGGATATAAACCTAAAAGCAACAAATGAATAGGACAAACAAACAGAGACTCAGGGACATGGACAATGGACTGGTGGTTATCAGACGGTAGGAGGAAAGAGATAGACGAGGTAAGGGGAGTCAAATATAGGGAGGAAGGGAGAGGGTGAAGTGTGGAAAGGGGATCAAATATATGGTAGCTGAAGGAAACTGGACTTTGGGTGGCAATCACACAATAGAATATATAGATGTCAATTTATAATGTACACCTGAAAATTATATAATTGTATTAACCAATGTTACCCCAATAAACTTAATTAAAATATATATATATTATATATATACTTGTAAAATATATATACTTGTAACAACCCAATAGTACATGTTTCCAAAAATTATAACAGTCTAATTCATTATAATTAGGTTACTATGTTTTAAATAAAAGGATGAAATAAGGAAGTTGTCCTAGTATTCTTTTCATGACAGAATCAGAAAAGCCTATATTAGAAATCTGTTCCTTTGCTTTAGGAGTTGTTGGACTGAATGGAAAGTCACCAAACTGCTCAGGGACAATTTCATTATCCCTAAAATAAGGGAGTTATTGATGTTCTTCCAGATTCCTTCCATGCCTTTCACTCTCTGTAGCAGGCACTATTTCTAATTAGGTACCTTGGGAAGAATGCCCAGCCAGGATGGAAAGTTCCAACTTACCTTAGTGTGCTAGAGAAAGAGAAATAAAACAATTTCACAGAAAATGAGACTAAAGAGACCCATGAATACTGGAACAATCTGACCTATTTGCTACCTTCACCTGGAAGTATCAACTCATAGAATGATGGATCAGGAAAGGACAGTGAACATTATTATCACATTTTCTAGTAGAGCATACTGAGGCTCCAAGAAACCAGGTGGCTGGCCCAAAGGTAACCTAGGCAAACAGTAGAAAACTTACGATGAGAGTCCTAGCCTCTGACCCTTAAACTAGTCCTCTTTTACACCACGCTATTACTCTTTTTTTTTCCGTCACCTCTGCACTTAGTTGGTAAAAGTCAAATTGTATTTCATATCTTCAAGAAACTTTACTTATTGCTTAAAGCAGAGAATAAGAGAATTCCTTAGAGAAGAACAGGGCTCCAATCTAAAATGCAATTACAAAATCCTGTGCTGTTGCAATCCATTTATGCTGGGTACATAGAAGTTACTAAAGTGATAGTAGACTCTATTACTTTTACAACCAATTGTTCTTGAAAAACTTTTTATTTCTTCCCAAAAAGTTTGATCTCCATACTAACAAGCCCAATGTTAAAACAAAATTACATATAGATGAAGTATTATGGCTATTCTTCTAAATGTAAAGGTATTTAATGAGGGTGTTGAAGCTGAAATCTATATAAAAGTTGAAACCTATATTAACTTATCCATTTCAAGAGAGGTTATGAGGGGAAAACACACATGAACCCATATAAATACACATTTACTCTCTCACTCTAAGAACCTTAAGGATTAATGCAATATCGACTATCATGTACTTCTCAATTTATTTTATAATATTGGTCTAAAGAGAAGGTGACACTTCTCTTTCTGCACATATTTTATTTCAGTTCTTAATGAAAGGAAATCAATAAATACTTATAGGATCGAAAAGGGACTGTGATGAAATGTACTTGGCAGGACAGAAAACCTCTCTAATTCTAATGAATATGAATTTAATATCAAAAGACAATGTAAGTGTAATATACCTTTTTTTCTAAAGGCCATGAATCACTTTGACTTATTTGTTGATCTGGAGATATTTTTAAAAATGGAAATATTGAAACATAAAAATTTGAAATAAATACATTGAATTATCAACTGTGAGATTTAGGGACATCTAACAATATCCCTTTCTTCAGAGAGAAATCGGGCCTAGAGAAAACAGATATCTGATTCAGAAATATATGACAATATAGTAGCAGATAATAAAGAAATCAGGTATTTTCACTACAATCTTTTGTAATTTCCATAATACCATGATTTGTTCAGCCACAAAGAGAAAAATATTGAAGCAGTCTAAGTAAGAATGTATTTCTTCTCTTCCTAACATTACTACATATATTAGAAAACTGTATAGCCTGAATACCAAGACTAAATATCACACAAGTTCCTCTTTTAAAATAAGCTAAAGAGTTTAGGACTTTGTGAATTTAAAAGGCCTTGACTTTAAATTGGATTTGGACTATCGAGCCTATTTTGCAAATCTTTCACGAATTTGAAGCACAAAGCTAATAAATATATATGCAGAAAAAGTAATATAAAATCCTCTCACTTGGCTGATGTGTATGTACATCAGTATCTGTTCCTGACTTTAAGTATATAGACTATCCAGCCCTAAGAATAGCTGGATCCCAACCTGAGGACTCTCGCATGGCATGGTCTCCAGCTGGGTTTGAAAGCCATTGACCTTGAAACTTGTATTCTGTTACATTAATTTGAAAGCAGATGTTTGGGACAGTAATATCTTCTATCTAGTCACATACTCACTTGATTATTACTGGTGCGAGAAACAATATTCATCTATATGACTGACAACTTTAGTGCAATTATTAAAATGCCTTTGAGATATTCCAATGTGTAGAGAATGTAGGGTACAAATATATAAAGTATATTGTCCCATTTCTTAAGGATATTATGAAATACTAAGAAAGAATCATGTATAGCAGGTTTTAATCTCTGACTTAGAATCCCTCTTCCTACCCCTACCCTGAACAAGTATAGTGTCTTCTTCCCTCAGAGTACAGAGTGAAGTGTTTTAAAATGAATCTAAGATGATATGAGTTTGATCCCCAGTTCGGTCACATACTAACCACTTAAACTTGGGCAGGTTATTTAATTTCTTTATACCTCACTTTCCTCATCTGTAAAATGGGGATAATAATAATATTTGGTTGAATTGTTCAAAATTAGTATTTTTTAAAGTCAAAATAATTTGAATGAAGTTTAATTAAATATTTATTCTTATAATTTGTTATCAGATTAATAAATATGAGCACTTAGAACTGTATTGGCACGTAGGAAGCATTCAAGAAACATGTTAACTATTATTACTAAACAAATTCTATCCCCTTTTTAGAGGGGGAACTCTAATATTATTCATTCCCAGATGGCCTTAACTGCTTCATTTCAATTATTTACTACTTAAACCAGTCATGTGTCAATAACTCATGTAATATTGTGTGACACTTCTCTTTCTGCTACTTATTTACTTTTACATTTATTCTCACTCCAGGAAAATGAAAACTTTCTTAAAAAACAAAAATATACAGAAAATAATCTTTATACTCCCTTCTCACCACCACAATTTCTTTTGTTTAGGGCCATTTACAAGCAAATTTCTCATATTCAAAAATATTTCTCATTTTTGTATACATTATGTATGTGTATGTGTGTGTGGGTGCACACATGCACATGCACTGAGAGTAAGAGAATGAATTAGAATATTAGTGACAGTGGTGCTGAGAGTCAATAAATGGCTTTAGATACCAAAAGATAGTCCTTTGAAAAGATAAACAAAACTGACAAATCCTTAACCATACTCATCTAGGAAAAAAAGAGGACTCAAATAAATAAAATCAGAAATGAAAGAGGAGAAATAACTACAGACTCCACAGAAATACAAAAGATCATAAGAAAATACTATGAGCAATTATATGGCAAAAAATTGGACAATCTGGAAGAAATGGATACATTCCTAGAAACATACACTCTCCCAAGACTGAGTCAAGAAGAAATAGAAAACCTGAACCGACCGATTACCACCAACTAAATGAAATCAGTAATCAAAAACCTCCCCAAAAAACAAAAGTCCTGGACCAAATGATCCAAACATTCAAAGAAGAATTAACACCTATTCTTCTCAAATTATTCCAAAAAATTCAAGACAGGAAGTCTCCCTAACTTCTTTTATGATGTCACCATTACCTTGATTGCAAAAGCAGACAAAGATATTACAAAAAAAGAACTATAGAACGATATCTCTTATGAACATTGATGCAAAAATCCTTAACATAAATATTAGTAAACCAAATTCAGCAATACATTAAAAATATCATACACCATGATCAAGTTGGATTTATTCTTGGGATACAAGGTTGGTACAGTTGCCACGAATCAATTAGTATGATATACCACTTCGACAAATCGAAAGATAAAAATCATATGATCATATCAATTGATTCAGAAAAAACATTTGACAAAATCCGGCATATATTTATAATAAAAACTCTCAGCAAAGTGGGAATAAAGGAAACATACCTCAACATAATAAAGGCCATATATGACAAACCTACAGCTAACATCATACTCAATGGGGAAAGGCTAAAAATGTTTTCCTTAAGATAAGGAATAATACAAGGACGCCCACTTTCACTACTCCTGTTCAACATTGTATTGGAAGTCTTATCCACAGCAATAAGACAAGAAAGAGAAATAAAAGGTATCTGAATTTTAAAGGAAGAAATAAAACTCTCATTTGCAGATGACATAATGCTATATAGAGAGAACCCTAAAGATTCCACCAAAAAACTGTTAGAGCTGATTAATGAACTCAGTAAAGTATCAGGGTACAAAATTAATATTCACAAGTCAGTGGCATTTTTATACACCAATGATGAACTTTCAGAAAGAGAAATTAAAAAACAATCCTATTATAATTACAACAAAAACATTAAAATACTTGGGAATCAAATTAACCAAGGAGGTGAAAGACCTGTTCTCAGAAAATTATAGGTCATTGAAAAAAGAAATTGAAGAAGATACAAATAAATGGAAGCATATACTGTGCTCATGGGTAGAAAGAATCAACATCATTAAAATGGCAATATTACCCAAAGCAATCTATAGATTCAATGCAATCCCTATCAAAATACCAATGGCATTTTTCAGAGAGTTAGAATAAATAATCCTAAAATTTATATGGAACTATAAAGACCCCGAATAACCATGACGATATTGAAAAAGAAGAATAAAGTTCGAGGTATCACACTACCTAATATCAAACTATGTGACAAGACTACAGTAATCAAAACAACATGGTACTGGCATAAAAACAGATACATTGATCAATAGAACAGAATAGAGAGCCCAGAAATAAAGTCAGGCCTATATGCTCACTTAATATATCACAAAGGAGACAAGAGTATGCAACTGAGGTAAAGATATCTCTTCAATAAATGGTGTTGGAAAAATTGGACAGACACATGCAAGAAAAAGAAACTGGACCACTTTCTTACACTGTATACTAGAATAGACTCAAAATGGATTAAAGACTTAAATATAAGACCCAAAACCATAACAATTCTAGAAGAAAATATAGGCAGTAATCTCTCTGATATTGCTACTAATAATTTCTTTTTGGACATATCTCCTCTAGCAAGGGAAACAAAAAAAATAAAGAAAGAAAGAAATTGGACTATATCAAACTAAAAAGTTTTTGCACAGCAAAAGAAACCATCAACAAAATGAAAAGACAATTGACTGAATGGGAGAAGATATTCACTTATGATACATCTGATAAGAGGTTAATATCCAAAATATATAAAGAATTCATATAACTCAACAACAACAAAAAAAGCAAATAATCCAATTAAAAAATGGGCAGAACTGGATAGATATTTCTCCAAAGGAAAAATATAGATGGCCAATAGACATATGAAAAAGCGCTCAAGGTCACTAAATCATCAGAGAAATGCAAATTAAAACCACAATGATATATTACCTCACACCTGTCAGAATGGCTATCATCAATAAATCAAAGAACAAGTGTTGGTGAGGATATGGAGAAAAGGGAATAATCATGTGCTGTTGGTTGGATTGCAAATTGGTACAGCCACTATGGAAAACAGTCTGAAGGTTTCTCAAAAATGAAAAATTGATATACCTTTTGACCCAGTAGTTGCACTTATGGGTATTTATCCAAAGAAAACCAAAACAATAATTCATAAAGATCTATGCACCCCAATATTCATGGCGGCACAATTTGCAATACCCAAGATATGGAAGCAACCTAAATGCCCATCAACAGACGACTAGATAAAGAAATTATGGTTCACATACACAATAGAATATTACTCAGCCATTAAAGAAAATTAAATCCTACCATTCACAATGATATGGATGGACCTAGAGATTATTATGCTGAGTGAAATAAGTCAGAGAAAGATAAATACTGTAGGATTTCACTTATATGCAGAATCTAAGGAAAAGAAGAACAAACGAATCAAAAACAGACTCAGAAATATAAAAGACAATCTGGGATGTACAGAGGGGAGGGGTATTGGGAGGCTGGGAGAAAGGGATGAAGGGCTAAAAAAGTACAAATTAGTAGTTGATAGATGGTCATAGAAATGGGGGGCATGGCATAGGGAATGCAGTTAGAGTTTGTAATGGCTAGGTGGAGAGCCAGAGATGAGAAAGGGCAATCAGGGGAATCATTTCATAAACTACATAACTGTCTAACCAATGTACTGTATACTTGAAACTAATAATAAAATAAAAATTTAAAAAATGGCTTTAGTGCCAGGTTATCAAATCATCAATGAAATAAAACCCACAGTAAAATTTGGTGAAACAGATTGGATTTAATATATTTCTGAAACCTAGGAAATTAGCCACCAAGAATTTATGTGAGAATCTAAAATAGGAGATTTTGTATTTGGCATGAAAAGTACACCGTGTTGATATTAAATTGGGAGAGAGGAAGATAATTATATATGTTTACCCATTATTTCTTGAAAAATTGTTTTGAAGTGATTTTACTATTGTAGTTAAAATGCAAATAATTCTAGAGTCTAATCTATTTTTTATTGCTATTTTAATTTAAAATTTGTTTTGAGTGTTTCATGTTCTCATATATAGTTATTAAAATAAAAATTCTACCTTCTTTAACAACTAATACTTCAGACATTTTGAGCTTTTTATATACTACAAAAAATATACAAACTATTTTATCATATCTGAAAAAACTATAAGCAAATGTCATGAACTTAATATAAATTACATATTAAAATATAAACTATTGGTTCAAAAGGGTTTTTTAGTTATTTTAGTAAATAGTTAATTATTATTTCAATTTACTTTATATGAAAGCATTTCTTACAAGCTACTAAAGGATCATTCTTTTCAAAAATGGGGGAAGAAAAGAATAATATAATTGAAAGATGATATAATTGAACATTGGTCTTTTAAAAAAAAGGAAAAAATGTTTCATTCTCCTCTTGGTGTTCTATAGTTAATATCATAGGGAAATTAAATTAAAATTTGTTTTCCATTACTTATGTTACACAATACTCACTATACATTTATCAGATTATATTTAAAAAGTTGAGTGATAAATTATCTTTTGTAAATAGTGGCAGATCTTTGAGCGTTTTTCGAAATGCTTTGATAGTTTCCACATTTGTGGCAGCTTTTACTATTGACTTTTAGTCTATCCAAAAAGATTGCATAGACCTGCGGACTCCACACAAATCTATTAGAAACCATAGTCTAAAATACTGGTAAAAAAGTTTTCAGCTATAATCCATGAAATGTATGAAGTCCCTAGAAAACATCCTTTGGAAATA
>NW_006494610.1:8855532-8858301 GCF_000325575.1 Pteropus alecto
TAGTGTCTGGGCTACTTACAAACATTCTGGAAAGCAAAGACACTGTTTAGTTTTATCAGTAATCAATAGAGTAATGATAAAATCTACCTGAACTCTGACTTTTGAAATACATACTGATGTTCATTTCAAACCATTTGTAAAGCCTCTGGATTTTATTCTCCTAAGGTATATACATCTCTATTAGTAGTAACTCAACTGCACACTTTGAAGCTTATACTCTACTCTCCTAGTTTAGTTCCTCTATCCAAACTGCTATAGTATCTCATCAACCATCAGTTCTTTCTATGAACTGTACCACACTAGACCAGAGAGTCTTTTGTTGTATAATGTGCAAAAATCTTTCTAAAAGAGAGTCATAAATTCTCTTTGAAAGTAGTAATTTCCTACATAGTTTTTCCTTCTTTTCTTCTTTTTGGTCTTCTTACTTTCCAATACTTTCTATTGTAGATAAAGCACCAGACTGCATATCATCCACTTTCTGCCTTCAGATTGTCTAGGTTTGGAAATTAACTACTCCTCCTTTTGGTGGGGTGAGTTAGGAAGATGATATAATGCCTTGTAATTATAAAATGTATAAAATAATAGTGTCATCTCATAGATATTTATGAAGATTAGTATATGATAAAGTATAATAAATTAGTATATATGAAGCTCTTTGTAGCCCTAAATAAATGCTAGCCATTTGATGATATCAGTCTCCAACGGCAGGTTTTGTTATATTTTACACACCTACCAGAAAACATATAGTGACTACTATTGCTTATCATATCGTTAATTGAATTGTCTTCTGCCTCATGGTCAAAGCTTCCTAAATTTTATCCCATGTTGTCACCTTTTAATCATCTCTCATTATTCCCATAGTTTTGGTACATCCTCCATATTCTGTCTTTCCTCCTCACAACATTTAATTGCATTTTAATTGCAACTTTTTCATAGTATCAATCAGTCCTTTCATACCTTTAGTACAGTCTTCTTGGGCTTTCAAAATTCTATACTTTTTGAAAATCCAACTCAAAGCTCACCTTCTTCCTAAAGTTACAGAATACTTTGAAAGATACCTCTTCAAAATAGGTTTTATTTTTTCGAATTATACACTTTAGAATTCAATTCTAAGAGTCTTGCATGTTTCTATATTTTTTTTATAGTATGCTTTTCAATAGTTAAATCTTAAGTTTGTTGAGATTTAAAATTTATTTTATTCTTAGTCTCTATACAAAAGCAAATTTTTGATTGTCAAAATTCTTATTTTCTCAGGACTAATGGTTATGAATACAGAGATAAATACTAAAAAATTAAAATAGATGCTAGTACTTTGCATGCCACCTAACAAAGAGTCTATATGTACTATTATTGTTGAATGAAGAAGAAAAAAATAGATGACTTATATTCAGCTACTGATCATCAATTATGTATCAGAAAGAAAAACATTTAAAATGCTGTGCAGTGGGAGATTATTGTGACATTTCTATTCTGGAGACTTTCTTAAAAGACAAGTTATAGTTTGTGTGATTCTGTTCTCTCTCCACAGGGGATCCAGAAAGAAAGCACAATTTACAGAGCGACAGGGTCTTAAGCAATGGCAGTTACATCTCATACTCCTAAATAAGTTCCATCTCACCATTGTCTGTCTGTCTCTATCAAACCATATCAAAAACAATATCAAAAAACTGAGAATTTAAAGAAGGGGATAACATTCAATTTATATATATATTTTTAGTTAAACATGGGGCTGAAGATTTACAGTCCTTTAGCAATTGAAATGGTAGAAATGACCATATTATTATTGAGTAAATGTAGAATGCAAGTATAGGATCTAGTACCTAAAAAATGTCCTATTGTACTATCTTTTAAGACAGCAGCTATAATGGTATAGTGAGTTGAATTCTTTTAACTTTAAAATGTTTATAATTTTAGCTAAAGAAAGAAACATCAGAAAATAGTAACTTCTGATAATGAACAACCAGATTTAAAATTAATTCTTCATATTAATTTGTCAATTTAGTCAATACTTTAGTGAAATAAAATAGTATTTACTTATATTCCTGGTAAGAGCAAGATGTCAAACATAGATAAAGGCATGAAGGAGATAGGGAATTGGTAGTAACAGAAATTTCAGTATGAATTGGTAAGCGTAGCCTAATTTATGATTTAATTCTTGTTGTTCTCCATTGCACACTATACTTATTAATCTTCTATCTGAGCCACTGACATCTAATCAGTCTGAGAGCTGGGGCCAGCACTTAGACATGTTTTACCTGGCAAGCATTATGTTTAGGAAAAAAGAAATACACATGCGTTTGGGCAGGGCACACACTCTCAGGTTAACAATAGTCCCTGTTCTTTATTTTATCTTGTTCTTCACAGCTTTACTCTAAAAACAAACAAACAAAAAAACTTGTCTCCAAATTCCTGAAGCCATTTGAATTTGCCATCCTTGGTTTAGGACTTCAGCAGATCTATCTTTATTCTAGTCTTTTCTCTATCAATTAAAGTTGTTGAGTATGAAGCTAATTAGAGGAACTAGGAGGGGAAATTCTGGTTTGTTGTGCAAACTTGTCTAACTGAATCACTCTAATTTTAGTTAAGACTACAGTCTACTTGTTGCATATACACCGGCATATGTCTTACATAACATTTCTGAAAGTATTTTCTAAGAGCCAAATATAGACCTTTATAAACAGGAAATATTTATAAGACAATCATATTATTATACATATAAAAAGCAATTTACCGAATAAAAAAATAGTTTAGCAGTTTTTACCAAAAATT
>NW_006494610.1:8858322-8880260 GCF_000325575.1 Pteropus alecto
TTAAACACAAATGTTTAAGTGACTATATATAATATGTACTTATATATTTATAATCTATAGTATATATGATACGCATTTACTATTTTTAGTATTTACCAAAGTACAACTACTTTTATACATGTTCCCTCACAAAACATATTTACCTATTTTTTATTCAAAAGTATATCAGCTTACTCTTTAGACATAAACATTTTAATTAATCTATATAACTCTAAATAGCTTTTATCAGAATTTGGATATTCGTGCTTAAGATAACAATGCATTCGTATCAAATAAACATTATACTTTTCATGTTTCTCTATTATGTACAGTTGCAATTGTTCATAATCACTTTTATATTGAAGTCATAAAAGTGACTTCAATATAAAAGTCAACAGTTTTCATGAAATATCAAACAGCTACCCAAAACGAATATGGGACAGAAAACAAAACGAATGAGAATGACAAGATATATCCTTTGGACTACTTATACCTTTATTATTGTCTTCTCAATAATCATGTCCCCAACTGGCATTAGAATACCTCCAAACACAGCCAGAATTGCACCAATGACAGCACCAGCGATGAGCCCATTGTTTCGATCGCAGCCCATTTTTCTTGTTCAGGGGGAAATTAAGGTTCAACTCGCTTCTTTCAAAATCCCAGGTCCAACTAATGTGGTTTCCAAGAAGTATGGTTCTATCATTAGAAAGAGATCATAAAACAGAAGCTTAAATATCAATACAAACAGACCAAAGTACAAAGAAAACACATATATGAAACAGGTCATTTTGCCAGTTATCAGTAAACAAATGCTTTTTTTTTCTTTTGCTGTTTTAAGAAACTGACCTTCTAGATTATATCATATCCTCCCCTTTCTTGCTTTTTACAACCTACCAATGGTAGAAATAAAAAATATTATCACATAAAGTAGTTCTTTAAAGTTCTCCTCTTTTAAACTTTCTTCCTATGGATGATCAACCTATTACAATCTTATTCCAGAAGAACATGCTTACTGTGCTCTCACCCTTGCCTACTTTTCCTCAGCCTGGGACACTTACTTGGTTGCATCTTCACCCTTTATCTGGCTTCTCTACCCAAACACAGTTATCCACTCCCTGCAGACTAAATGTGTGTGAACTGATATCTTCTCTAAGTGCTAAGCAAGTATGGTAACAGATGTTATCTTTACCATACCTTATTCACAAATAAACGGCAAGATATGGATTTTATAGGAAGTGATCTGATGAGTCTCAGAAAGAACGAATTCTTCTACTCATTTGTCAGATATCTGTTTAAAAAAAAAAAAATGGGTAAATTGGGAAGATACATTACCAGAAAATCAATACTAGAATACTCTCTAATATCACCAAAATTATTATCACTGTCAAAAGAAAATCCCATTTTCATGAATACTGAGCTTACGCCTGAATTGTTTCTTATAAACAGTGTTGAAACACTGAAATATTTTAAAGAAATATACTTTAATTCCAATTTTATTATTAATAATTGACTTTTAAATAGACTAAATGTGCAAAGAATTTGAAGAAAATATAGAATGTAGAGGATGCCTGGTTTTAATAATAAGCATTGCTTTGTTACTAGTCTCAAATATTTTTGTATATATTCAATTGCAATATTATTCATATTATCATGGGCAATTGATTCATGTTAATTCTACTGAAATAAACTAGTTTGTGCCAGTATGTATTTCACATAGTCAATCTTTTTTGGTATTTTTTTTTTACTGAAGTTATTTCATAAAGATTAGAAGAAAATAATTTGTGTAATAAGTGGATCCTCTTATAACAAAATTAATAAGAATTTCTTATTTTGACTAGTATTGGAAAATATACTCATTTGAGCTATTTTGGTTGTAATAGCATTTTTTAAATGGGTTGACTCGATATTGATGAACAGGCAAAATGTGCTTTGTAGCTTATAATCAAATATTCCCTACTTCAAAATGTCCATGGCCAAGTAAAACATAAATGCCAACAGAATGGAGGCTACAGACAAGAAAGAATCATGCACAGAATATTTTTGTCAAAATTGTAAATGTAATTTTAAAAAATTATATATGGTTTCAGATTTTCCCTCCACAGCTTTGCTGCCACACAGTGATCTTATGATTTTATTAGTATTTTTTGTACTTGAAGAACCATTTAGTTTTTTCAAGAATATTACTTTTCAAGAATATTTCAAGAATATAACTAAGTAATTAATGGTGAGAAAATAAGAAAAATTAGACTTTTTTCCCAAAACAGAAAAGATAAATGTTACAAAATTTTTTTCCATGGCAATTTTATTTCTTTTTTATTCTTGTTTATCCTTCATGAACTTCCTCTACCTGTGCTTCCAATGTAAATCAAGATGTAAAGAGTTCATTCACACTGAGGTCTTGGTGGTTAAGAAGCTTGAATAGTCATGAGTGTCATATGATTTTTCAAATGTGAAAGAAAAACACATAAGTCTAAACAAATGGTTTATTTTTTCCTGTGAAATTCTGTGCCTCATTGAGCAGGTGGGGTTGGCTTTTTAATTGTCTGGGGTGGAGTGTGAAGAACAGCTTTCCTCACTCTCTAACATTATGAAACGTGCTACCTTGTATGGCTTTGGCCAAGGTCATCACAATACGATGGAACAAATTACTTAAAGCTGATAATAAGGACTGGCTATTATCAAGAAGAATTTTCTTGGAATGTATACTTGTATAGCACCTTAAAATTTTCTTGAAATATAATCTTTTAAACAACCAGAGTAATTGCTAACCACAGAATATCTTTCTGTTGTCTTGTATACTATGCACACATAATCATATTCAGGATAGCTTATTAAGTAATATTTTGCTGAATACCCATGTCATAGACCACCTCCTCCCAACTCTCATTTGGAAGTTATAAAGTAAGGTAGCAATAAAATATAAGAATCCAACCTGAAGTAATTGAGATTAGTAGGTTAGAGATTAAACCAAAAACTGATTTGCTACTTTCTTACCAGGTGATCATGGCTAAACCTTTTAATCTCTCTGTATCTCAATTTTCTCATGTGTAAAATAAGATGGTAAGACAAAATCATCAGTTTTTAATTTCAGAAGCCTAACCCGTTCTTCACTCGAATTCTTATATGGAAGATCAACAGACAGAGTAACTATAACAGCACTGGTAGGAACCCAGAGACCTTGATTTCTAACTTAGTCTCACCACTACCATCTGACACTCTCCTTCCCACCTTTATAAAGCTCTAGGAGAATCTCTGTTGATTCTATGGTTTTGCAAGCCCATTTAAAATTGGGACAGGAAAACCATAGTGTTAAATTCCAGTTTTGTTCATATAATATTATGAATCTATTAAAAAATACAACTCAAAGATTAAGTTATCTTTTTTCAAAAGTTATGTCCTATATAAAATTCACTAAAAATTATTCAATGTCAATATCATTTGCCAGTCTGACAGATAGAATAGAAATGATTTTAAAATTACACTATATGGTTGCTAAGATAGATATGCATATATGTATGTGTATATGTATATGCAAATATATGTATATGCATATATTTGCCCCTTTTCTGATTCTATGCCATAACGTAGTTGTGAATCTATCTGATTTATCAAGAATCTTTATCCTTTTTTTCAGTAGCCCTGTGTACTACAGAGAGGAGTTTCTGCAAGGAGCAAACAGTCCCAAAAATGTCCACTGGAGGACCTAGGGGACAGCACATGTTTTCCTTCTCCCTCTCTAAACCTGAAAATCCATTATTATGACTTCTACAGACCCTAAGCCTAGAGATGTCATGCAATGGGTATGCCTGGGTACCACCTAGGCTCTGTCTGCTTTAAAGTAAAACTGAAGTGAAATAGCGTACACTCCCACTACTATTGAATCAAGTTCATCAGAAAATAGAAGTGTTAGGTAATTTATTCTGTAGAATTACATGGTTAGACAGTTATTAGTCTAACACCAGCCTGACTGATATATAAGCAAAGATACAAGTAGTTAGGTAACATTACTTCAGACATGGACTGATATGCTTGAAAGAGATAGACAGACAGACAGACAGAGAGACAGGCAGAGAGACAGAGAGAAAAATTGATTAAGTATATCTACTTTTTCAAATTTTCTAGTTGAACTACTTTTGTTAACTCGATATAAGTTTCTAACTCTTTTCCCTCTCTAATAGGCAAGATATTAGACATACTTCGGCTTATTTATTACTCTTCAGTACCTTGATATCATCATGAGTAATTAAGTATTGCTATTATAATTATACTTTAACCTTCGGCTTTATACTACAAAATTACAATCAGTTTTATTCACCTGAGGCAAAGAAGGGCCAAACGCATTATGCACTGAGTACATAAAAGTTCAGGCTACACAGCACATTCTATTCAACAGCTTTTCCACTCATGTTTATCTTCAGGAAAAAAGAATTGTAGTTTGTCCTCAATCTTCTTTCAAATTTAGGTATTTAGAGCATGTAAAATTTGTATCTTCCACACTTGGTTTTCTTAATAATACAGCTCTTACATATTAAAATAGCTAATTTATATCACTTGCTAATTTGTATTAAATTTTATTCTTTGTTATTTTTCCTTCTTAAGAAATTGACAAGACATTGATATCTGTAATAATATACTTCTTGCTTAAAGTACCTAAATTTAGAAAGCAAAGAATAATGATAGGTATAGAAAAGAACACTAATTACGAGACTTCTGTAAAAAAAAAAAAATTAATTTTTAATTTATGTGTGAATTTCCATCCAATCAGAATATATGGAGGTAAATATATAATAGAAAGAAATTATAGACATCTAGAATACCAAACAATAATATAGTCATTAAATTATACTTTAAAAATTTCAATTTAAAACTTGTTTTGGTGTAGTCTTAAAAAATTAAAACAAGTACATTGAACTTCTTGTTATACTAAGGAACGTTCTATAAACAAGCCTCTCTTTTGGAATACTTTTTTGGAGTACTCGATTACAGAGATTATTGTAGGTTTAAAATGATTAGAGTAATATTTGTTTAGGTTTAAATGAAATTATTTAGAGCCGTTCTTAATCTTTGAACCCTAGACAGAAATACTGTTACCTATTTTTTTCTACCCCAAATTCTACTATCAATAGTAAGATACTATACAATTTGCAATGGTTAAAATTCTGGGCTTTGAAGCGAGTAATTGAGGTTCGATTCTAGGTCTATATTATAGTTTCTCTGCAACTCAATTTTCTTTAAAATAAGTATGGTATACATTAAATAAGGTTGCAAATATCAAAATCAAATGAGATATTGTATAAAAATTCCTATCATAGCAAATGTTGTAATTTTGAAATATTATAAAATATTTTGAGCAACCATAACAATGTAATTTCATATTGACCAATATTATAAAAAACCTTATAAGTGTATATAGTTTATACAAATAGAAATGATTATTTACAAAACATTTAAATTATAATGTAATCTAATGTTTTTTTTTTATATATATATACAGAAACTTAGAAAATCATGTAAATGGTAAGGTAGCTACTAGATTAGAGCAATGCTACTTGAAACTTTTAGCCATGGCTTGGGCCAGTGAACTAAAATACATGATTAAATTAGAAAATAGTTACAGAATTAGTTCCTTCAGGAACAAAATATTCATAAGATCCAAATGTATTTGAGTAAACATGGCTGAACTTTTTCATAAAAAATGATAGGAACTATCATTTCTCAGATAAATTCCAACATTTTTAGTATACTCTAAGGACCGCTCTAATTGTAATTATGAGATTCCTCCCATGTGATGACTGTATATTTGATTTATTGTTTTATTTTAATAATGATTTCTGGTAAATGAATCATGTGTTTTCTCTCATAAAATTCAATGAACCACTAAATTCTCTATATCACAAAACTTTTTAAAAACTTTTTACTTTGGATATTCTGTGACCAATATTAAAAGCAATGTTTCTTTTAGATTCATAAGAAATTACTAAAACCACATAGGAATGGACTAAAAAGTACATAAAAAATTTTTTTAAACATTTTTTAATATTTTACTTAACGATTCCAGTAATTATTTGAGATTTACTCTAGAGAATTTATGCCATTTATAGTTATATATAAATTAATTTACTGTAATTAAATTAAAACTTTTAAGTTCTTTAGAATGATTTATCCTTTACTTAAGCTTGGTATCATCATTCAATAAGATAATTTGCCGATATTTGTAATATGATTCCTAAATAGCCTAAAACATTAATTTTAGTTTATTTTTATTCTGCTACAAAATTTTATATAATTCATACTTAGGTCAGTGATAAAATCTAGAATCATTATTTGACATTAATATAATTTACCATTCCCAGTAGCAATTATAATATCTTTATTCATTAAAAAAAAAGAAAATATTCAAATCACACATTGCATTTAACCATGTAGACAAAGTCAAGTTCACCAAAAATTGTGCAGTTCAGATAGAAAATTAAATAAGCTAATGACAAAAATAAATCAATAAATAAGTTAAGGACTCTGTAAAGTAATAACTAGTTAACTGCATTCTAGAGAGCATATTGATATGAGTGGCAAGTCACTTATAACAACTATTCTCACTATATTGATTTTTATTTATGATGATTTCCATTCATAATTTTAAAATCCTGAATAAATAGCTTAAGTATACAATGATAGTTTTACAATAATGAAATTTGACTGTAAACCATTTTAAATATTAACAAATACATGTATGTTTACAGAAAAATGTAAGATTTTAAACATCAAGAAATGAAATATCATTGATCATTGGACAAGGTTTTAATATTTTTTAAACATAAATGTAGGAAGATCGATAACTTGGAAAACAACACAAACTTAATTTTTAAAGCCTAGTGATTTCATGAAAACATTTACTGCTTTTGTTATTGTTATACAACATCTTAAGAGTATTTGTATAGCAGTGTCATCTTTTATTATCTGAGAGATAGAAATATCTTTTATTTAAAAAAAAATCATATGACTTACCTTTAAAAAGGCTAAGAAGGATTTTTCAATCAAATGCTCCAACATTTGAACAGACGATTCTTAGTAGGAACCAAATGGTATTCTGCAGAAAAACCCTACACTGAAATCCTCATTACATAAAGTGTGTGTTTAAATATGCTTAAAAAAAAAAAAAAAAAACAACGCAACGTCAATCCTGTGAGTGGTTTGTTGCCAGTGGAATTTAAAAAAAAAAAAAAGAAAGAAAGAAAGGAACACACACACATGACACTGCTGATATGGCTCTCAAGTGTCTATTTTTATAGTCTGGAGAGGACCCATTGCCTATATCTGAGATACTCAGCAACATTTTTTTTGTTTGTTTAAGCCTTTTTCCCATCCAAGTTAAATCAGAGGCCAGGGAGACAAAAGGAACTGACTTGCTGAGCTGCCTCTAATATATTCTGTTTTACTACACAATTGTTAATGCAAATGATGAACTGAGTCTAGGTGTGGAAAGTCCGGGAAATTAATCGGGGAGATTAATCAGTCTCACCACTCTGTTACAATTTAGCTTAGCAAACCCATTTCATGAAATTTAAATAAAACACACTTTTCTATACAACATTAATCTAAAATTTGCTTAGACTAATAACTTTGAAAACAGTTGGAGACTATCAATCAACAGTGATGACAAACAGATTTTTAAAAAGGAAATACCCTATTGTTCTAACTAGAAATTCTTAACTGTTTATTATTTTTTGTTGGGTTTATAAAAGTTTCATGAACATGACAAAATTACCCTACAAAAAACAAAATATTTCTCTTAAATTTCTTCAGCCAAAATACAACTATTAAATGACATTTAAATAAAATTACTATTCAGGATGATCTTTTAATATAAAAGGAGTATATACATAAGTTACTTTAAAAGAAAGTTGTTATTAAATATAATAACATAGAAGGCCTTGCACTTTGGGAAAAGAAAGACTCTCAATATTAAGAATTCATTCTTAAAAAGAAATTTTCAGAACCATACAGGGAAAATCAAAATCTTCAGAAGGTTAAACTATCATCTAATGGATGAGGCATCTGAATTAATTCCTCCAAGTCAGCCTTGAAATAAAGCAATGTAACAATACCAGGCAGATATATACTTAGTTTATTACATCATATTTAAACCAGTCCTTATCATTGGCTTGTTCCTGCTGTTCTTTTATTAACAAATGAATCGTATCTTCTGTTAGCAGTGCTATACAACTGGAGAAAGGAATGTAAAGCACTCTTTTTAACTCAAGCATTGCTTTCCTTTTCCAGGGTATTATTACTGATGCATTAATTCAAAAATTATTAATACATTTTAAAGCACTTTAGGTATATTGGGATTTCTTTTTTCAAATTTCAGACCACTTAAATAGGATAAAGTAGAAATGGGCTTGTGTAATCTCATTAATTTATGCTTTCCATTTTAAAAGAATAACTTACAGGGATTTCAGGTAACTTAAAAAGATAATTTTTTTATAATGATGACCTTTTACCTTTATTGTATTAGTAAAAAGGTAGTATACAAGCTAATTAAATGTTTTGATTAAAAATAGAAATTTTATTGTATTCAAACTGCTTTGATATATTTTTTAACCTTAAGTCACACACACACACACACACACACACACACACACACACACACACACACACACCCCAATATGACAATTCAGAAATAGTTCACCAACACAGGAGTTCATATAGGATCTTTTAGAAAGAGCATATTTTAAACATATTAAAAATTAAATGAAAATGAAAATATGAACAGTATTAAAGAAAGATGTTTCAGAAAAAATATCTGCAGAATAGTTGCCTAAGTTGATATTGAACTTATTTGGATCACTATTTAATCAATAGCCTAATGCCATCCAAATCCTCTGACTATCTCTGGCGAGGAAAACATCACATACTCCTATGAGCAGTCCAATGACCTAAATTTGCCTTCCCAGAAACAGTTGTTAAGTGTTCAATCCCATAGACAACAGTTCCTCAGTAGTTTAGCACACAAGACCCGAAAAGCACACAAGTAAAATCTACAATCACATAGATTTTGAGCAAAATATACACCCTGAACAATAAGGGAGAAAAATGCTGCACCCATTTTAAAGTAAAGAATGTTGGGGTTTTCATTTTTAAAAGATTACATTTCTAAGGTATTTAAAAAGGATGTGTTTAATGAGAGTATATCCTTGGCTTACGTAAATCCACTATAGCACTAGATTTGGTAGAATAAAGGATAAAATTTTCAATATACTAGAGTCAGCTTATACTCTTATTCTCTCAATCAAAAAAATAGAGAAAACTAAGAGGGTCATAATACGAACTAAATCAGGGGCCTGATTACTAGGCACTCAAATGTGTTTCTCTTTCCATCAGGCCTCTGCTTTGATTACATAGCACCATGAGACATACACTTCTGTTATTTTCTTGTCCTGTCTCTGCATCTGCTAGAATGTTGGCTTTGTGAGGAGGGAGACACTTACTTGTTTAGTTCACTGCTGAATCCTCAGAGTATGACCAGGCTCATAGCTGGTTGAATGAATGAACTTGCACCACAATTATCATAACCAAAATAATATTTTGAAGAGAGTGAGAATGACCAGAAATCTGAGGTTTTTAGGCTGCTATAAATACTATAAATATGCAATAGTATGATTGGGATGAAGAGCATTTGATGTGAAGTGAATTAAAATATCTCCATTTTAGAATTATTGTAAAGATTGAGAGCAATAACATGAATGACTTTGCGCAGAGCCTGATCTGTAGTATTTATTTAATGAATAATTGTATGGTGATCATTGTCTATTAAGAAAATTTTTATTTTAGGAAATTTATTAAAGTAAATGGACAAGCAAGAAACATTGAAAATTATAGAAAGATTTAAAACAAGAAGTCTCTTTAGACCCATAATTTTGTTTCTCAGAAGTAACCGTTGGCTATGTTCTCCCTACCCCAGTAATTTTATGAATTTTAAACTTATACACATATGTACATGAGATACTACATATACTGAATCACACTTTCTGCAACTTGCTTCTTCTTATGTGCTTTAGAGATACCTTCGTATCATGGACAGCGTCAACTCTTTTTTCCATTATTAAAAAAAATCCATAATAAATGATTTTTAATGGACATTTTTTGTTGTTTCTGGTTTTTGATCTTACAAAAACCATGTTTAAAAAAATCATATATACATGGTTTTGTTTACTGGTGCTAGGACACCAGTAAATAGCAGAAAGTGTAAGTTCTGGATCAAAAGTTTTTTTGGTAGAGAGAGTTTTACAAATTTTTGTTTATACATGTACAATGTGTGAGAAGCCTATCTCCATATGTCACTCATGCCAGTTTACACAAAATTTTAAGTTTATTAACAAGTCCTTTTTTAACTGGTAAATATTCAATTCAGTGAAGTTTAATCTATTTTCTTAAGTGTATTAGCCAAGTATATTATTAAATATTTGTGATAATGTTCTTGTTCATCTTTTTCTTACCATGATTTGTTTGTCCTTTCCTTGTTCATTAGTAAGGTCAGTCTTCTGACATTTGACAATTTTTTAAAAATTAACTATCTTTACCTTTATTTTTACTATATTTTAAATTACCAAAATTTTTAATTTTTATGCTATCTTTCATTGTAATTTTCTTTTAAGTATTGTATCATACTTTGAAAGCTTTCTTCACTTCAAGGATATAAAAATAATAAAATTTCTTCTAGCATTTGTATGGTTCTTAAAAATCTTTTATAATAGTACTTTTTGATAAGCTGATTCATGGAATTTAGCAGTTACGAAGTAAAAGAGGAAGAGTAAAGTTGACTAATATAAATATTGCAACATATTTGAGAAGCAAATGATAGATATATTACAAGAGTTCTAGAAGAGGGATCACATGGCCCCAGTGCTGATCACAGTTTTATTAACAGTAATATGATTGTGAATTGGGCAACACGCAGTAATCATATTCTTAGTTTCCTTTTCTGTCAAAGCTAGTAACTATGGAATTTATCTATACCCTCAGGTTGAAAATTGAATCAGATTGTAGTTTTAAATTGAAAAATGTAAAGCTGTATGCATATAGGTTCTACATAGTAAATATTTTTAAACGATTAATTTTTTTTTATAATTCAGCAAATGAAAAGAAGAATTTTAGTATAATATCTATTGCAATTCTAGGTTGATGATATGACAACAGAGTTAACACTTATTGGAGCCTGCTACCTGCCAGTCGTCGAACTAGATAGTTCATATATATTAGCTCATTGACTTATCACATCACCTTACTGCACTCTTTAGACAACTAGCTGAGATCACATGGCTAAATCTGCCAAAATAAGAATTAAAACCCACATAGACTGACTAAAGAGCCTATCCTGTTTTCTGAAAAAATAAATAAAAAAATAAGTTCTTGATCAATACCCAATTTTACATATTCTTTTCAACACATTGTACAAATTGAATAATTTTAAATAACCTGATATAGTATTGAGAGGAAAATAGTATCTAAACACAACAAACAAGGAATGAACAGTTATCATAGTCCGTAAGCAAAAATTAACAGAATTATTTTGAGATTAAACAAATAAAATCTATTCTAAAGACCTGTAAACTATCTCAAGATATTAGTTACCAGTGTAAAAACCATAAGGTAACATTTGTTTTATCACTTTTATTATTGGGAATAACTAACAATGGAAATTTATACACACATACATACATAGTTATGCACATGTATATACATCCATGATTTTATGTGTGTGTACATATGAACATACATCTATTTTTTTTTTCAATTGCTGCATTATTCATTTATAGAAGTACTAAATCAATGGCACAGTCTACCTGCTTTGAATGGTGAGGAGGGCTTTACATATAGAGATAAAAATAAATATATATGAACATAATTTTAAAAAAAGAATATCAAATGCACAAGACATAACAGTATAATGTCATGCCAGTGAAAGGTTGAGAGTCTAAAATGGAGATTTCCAATATCACCTTTAAAAGAATATTTCAAGGACATTATTAAAGATAAAATAAAAATACCAAGGTATTTAAAGTTTAGATTTAAACCATGTGGTCTAATGAACTGAAACTGAATGAAAGCAAACATACTACATTAAAAATATAACATAAACTTACCCATATGTTTAATAGAAGCCATGACAGGAGATGTGGTTAAAGAGAGATTAAAGAGAGAACCTCTGTGAATAGTCCTTATTTGAGTGGGTCAGATCAATATGTAAAATCCACAGGACATCTAAAAATGTTAGCAGACCTATTCTTTACTTGAGAAGTTTGCAAAGCTGACCTAACTTTCTAAGGAGAGAGAGAAAAAGTCAACATTTAAATGATACTAAGATATGTAAGGAAATGTTATGATCAGCATAGTTTTCAGGGTAATTCATACAGTAGATGGAAAATTATTGGTGGGGGAAAGCAGAAATATTCTGGTAAAAGAATAACGAGTCCTCACAACATAGTGTGGTGAAACAGCAAGAAAAAAAATCAATAATACAAACAAGCATTTAGTTAGCAAATACCAGATTCTAAAAAGACAAAAAAAAAATTGTGCAATCAATTAATTTGAAATTTCACAGGTCAGAAATATAGAAAATTAAACTGAGAGTACAGTAAATTTTAGCATTGAGAAATATAATCTAGACTAGAGATAGCCCCTGAAGTGGGGTCTTAAAAATGAAATAAATAAAATACTTTTGAGAAAGGCTAAGTCAAAGACCATAATGAATGTATAAAAAGAAAACAGATCGATAATGAGACAAAGTGATTTTGTTTCATTTAATAAATAGATATACTAACCACATTGTCAAGTCTGTCTTTGAAAAACTACATTATATTGACATTTATGCTATCTGACAATTGGTTACCTTAAGATTAAAGATACTCAACTCTTGGGCATTAAATTCCTGAAAGAGTTAAACACACATACATCTGCACAGACATACACATGCACACGTGCAGACACACTCATACTGCTAGGGAAATACTTCTAAGAAGCACAACAATTTATTTTTAAAATCACCACACAGGAAATAATACATCTCTGATGCCTTTCTTTTTCTGTTTCTTTCTGACACTTCAAAGAGACGTTGGCACAAACTCTGCATTTTTGAGTGACACAGCAGCTTCTGCTAAAAGTTTTAAAGTAATATAAAACATTCTATCAAACCCTACAGCAAAATTGAACCATCATTTTCCAAGGTGGTTCTCAGTGAGCTGAAAGGAAGTGTTTGCTCTTGGAAAAGCCTGAGTTTTCTGTCTTCCAAGACAGAGGTCCCCAACTCCTGGGCCATGAACCGGTACCAGTCTGCGGCCTGTTAGGAACAAGGGCACACAGCTGGAGGTGAGTGGCAGGCAAGCAAGTGAAGCTTCATCTGTGTTTTCAGCCACCTTGGCTCTTCAGACATTAGATTCTCATAGAAGCATCTGTTCCTAGTGCCAAAAAGGTTGGGGTCAACAGTTCCAAGAGACCAACAGGTTTGCTTTAGAGTGCTACTTCTCAAATGAACCCCTTGGAAGAACTTGAAATATATTCTTAAGATTTCCAAGAATCTATAGGTTTCAAAGTGAGAACATCATACCCTAAATGTATTTTTTTCAGTTTGAACAAAGCCTTATACAATTGCTAAAACTAAACAAAAATACCCACCACTTTGTATACACACACATACATACCCACACCCCCATATATATAATCTTCCAGAAGCAAATGTTTTCCTGGAACTGTTATGGATCATTTAAATTGCTTTCTTTACATATTTCCATGAGTATGTTCTAGAAATTGTAAACATTAGAATCTAGACAGAATAAACAGAAGCAGACTACTACTCTATAAATATAAAAGAGATATCATGTAAATTGAGAATAATTATAAAATATCAAAACATTGCAACTGTCCTGCATGTGTCTCTGTGACAACTGGTAATCTGCTTGAATGAAAGAAATTACTACTTGTCAGAGAAGAGTAAAATTCTCCCTTTGGAATTACCACTCCTAAATTTTTAGTTATAGAGAAGTTTGGCTTACCTATTAAATTTCATTTAGCCTTGACACTTTAGTAGCAGCATTAAAGTTTGTTTTACATTAAGAAGCACTGACAGTGGTCTTGATGAAGAAATTTACCTTGTGGTTAAGTAGAAAGAAATCTTATCTCCTTCTGACTCAACTAGGTAGATTTAAGCAGCATCAGTCCTATCTTTATGCAAGTGTCTGTCATCCTCATTGTTCTCCAACAAGTACCAAGGATTCAAAACATGTTTCTGTGACCATCCTCCTTCAGATACCTGAATGTTGCTCTTCTCTTTTTTTCTGAGGTTGTGACTTAAGTAAACAAAAGTAGGTTATGAAATCTGAATTGCTGTGGAATGTCACCCTTAAATGACTCTGCTAGTCCTGTTCGTTTTACACTGCTTGGTTAGTACATCTATCCTGAGAGACTGCTAGGACACAACTGTTTTCTTGGGACCCAAAGTTTCTCAGTTGTGGTATTTAGGTAAACAAACTATCCTACTCCTCAACATCTCCAGTTCATGGGTAAATATACAAATGTGAATTGAGATGCTTATGTTGTCTGAGTACTCCTTTTGCTAACAACACAGTGCTTTCCTGTTCAGAGTGAATACGCTGAGAATATCATTGTTTTCTCAAGCTGCATGTACAAGGGTTGAAGCAGCATCTTCCATTTATTCCAAGTACTAAAAATATTTTCTGGACATGATCCAAGATTGTTGCTAGGCCTGTTTTTCCCTCTCATTTTCTATAACTCCTCAGGGAAAACTGGGTAATCACAATAAGTTAGAGGAAAGAAGGCAACAGTGAGTAAAATTTGGAGGTGAAATAAGTCCATAAAAACATGGAAACTGTACCAATTCATGCAACTCAAAATTAAAAACCATTAAACATTTTCCATGTTAGAAAGAAGCATGTCCCAAAATATTGTTTTTACAATAAGCTTCAGTGTAGACCATTCTCTTTCACAAGCTTCTGTTTTAATTTTTCCTTATCTGTCTTAGTTGACTTTTATTTAACTCATTTTTATCTAACATTCTTTCAAAATAATACATGGGTTAGGTATGTAAATTTGGAATTGTATCCAAATTAACTTATTGCAATTGTACTTACAAAAGCACAGTTATCCCTAAATCAGCAGAAATCATGAGTTCCTTTGGTCCTTCACTCCTTTTATGGGTATGCTCACACTATCCACAGATATTTACAGATATTTCTTATTTTGAAAGGCATCCAGCTGCCAGTGGCAGTTCCATACACAATCATAGGTTTCCAAATCTTACTAAAAAATATTTTATTCAAAACTGAACTCATTCTGCCACTTATTCTTTTAACCTTATACATACAATTCTATGGAGTAGAAATATTTAAATTCTTCAAACTACGAAACTCAAAAAATGAAGAGTAAGTTAAATTTGTGCTATTTACTGAATTTTCTCTGGCTTATCTTCCATGTCATTTTGATTAGTAAAAAATACTATGGTGATTTTCTTTTTAAGTCTTTTGGTGCAAATTAATTACTTTGAAATCCTGTTCTTTCTATGATAAAATATTCTACCATTGAATATATCACTTTCAGACCATCTTCATCCAATCCTAGATGAATAAAATTAAGGTTGAGAATAGAAAATATCTGTGTTTTGAAAAATCCAATTCATGAGTGTTAAGATACGTTTGGGGGAATTGGTTTCGATTTTTAGTTAAAGATGAAACATAATGAATAAATCTGACTAAATTCAGCCATTTTGATTGACTAAATAAAAACTCTAAAGAGATACCTCAATATGCTTAATAACTTCCAAGAATAAAAGATAGTAACATTTCTTCAAGAACTTCGTATTCTCAGATCTTTAGTGCATCCTATGTAGAGAGGAGCAGTTTATGTTCTAGAAGCCATGAGTAGCTGACTTTGCTTTCAGAGATGCCCTTTAATATTGAGTCCAGAAGGAAAGGTTCAAAAGTTGACTCCATATTTTGATTAATAAAACATGCATTAACATGGCATTGCCTCTAAAAATGCCAATGTTCTTATTCATATTTTATTTAATTAAATAGGGAGTATTATAATAACATCCATTTCTCCTTAGAACTCACAAAAACTTATGCTCCTTTGTTTAACATTGATGAGAATCTTCCTACTATCATTTCTTCCCCATTCCCATCCTCTATGTATAAGAACAAGAAAACATTCTCATATTGCTGGGAGCCATTTTAGAACCTCAAGGAAACTCAACCTGGGTCAAAGTCAATGCCCAAATAAAGGGAAGAGCAGAGAAAGTAAGACAAAAGGGCCAGTGGTTTGGTTCAACTGTACTCTGGAGTTTTCAATTAGATGTGCCCCTAAAATCTCCTTTTGATTCAGCTAGTTTAAGTTAAAAGCACTGAAGCTGTTATTCTGAGAGTCTATGTAAATGTGGGTTTTAGATCACATATGCTTTAAATAACTAAAACATCTAATCGCGTTTTAGTTCATCAAGTGTGATCATGAAATATTACTTATCCAGTAGGCCTCTTTAAAAAAAGAAAAAAAAAGTCTCTGCAATATGGTTTTCTATACTATATAAAACAGATATTAATACAATATTAAGCACATATAAAATATCATGTGACTATATTTTATTCACCTATATCTCACCAGAGCACTTTAGGGTCCTACTCATAGAAAATGTTACAAAAAGCTCAATTTATCATTTATTTGTTCATTCATGAGTTGCAAAGGAATAGGTCACAATAAAACACCCTATAATGTATTCACCGGGAATTGTGTTGGTAGTATTTACTGTTATATTTCAGATTTTAAAATAGTGCCTAATACATAATAGGTATTCGAATATTCATTGAATAGATGTTGAAGAACCTATACGATAGGTTCACAGCATAGATTAAGAAGAGACATGGGTATTTCACATACTTTGTTAGAAGAGAAGGTAACATTAATTTTCCAAGTTATCCGATATCAAGTTTAAAAGGACTGGTTATTTTCCAGATATGCATTTTTTCATATTTAGTATATACTAGGTATGTAATGGAATAAAGAACAGATGTAATCTACTCTAAGCAAAAATCTTAATGTATTAAACATGTAGTCTGATTCTTCCACATTAAAAAATATTCTTTTGAAGGACTATAGCACTTCTTTCATTTCAGACATTTATTGAATAACTGCATACAAGGATGAATGACATACTCCTACAAATAAGCTTTTCCCAAACATTTTAAATGATCTAATATACCAATTGTGTTTGCGTCTGTAGCCAAGAAGGGATGCATTGATTAAAATAAAGATTTCTAAAATTTATTTAAAAAATTCAATCACACCACAAACATGGTTAAATATTAAACAGAGATCATTAGTAAGTGGTTGTATTGTTTCTTTTTTATCTATTAAAAATTCTTTCTAAGTATCTTGAATATTATAATCTACCATATAATTTTCACATGCCAATCTACTATCTCTTTATAGACTAACATGTGTGATCCCTTGCTAATAGTTTGACTCCTTTGGGTTGTTTAGTGGATTTGTTCTGGACTGCTCATTTATTTTGTTAGCAAACAGTGGGCCTTTATCTGACTACAAAATGGACCTCTGTTGAAGATGCCGATGTGGCCTAGTCATGGGAGCCTTAAACAAGGGAACTGGCTTTTCTGTTCTGATGGCAGTTAATTCAAGAAAAGTAATTTAAGGTCTGTCTTTGTACTTGTTTCCATCTGTGAGATGAGACATATCATCATTAACATGGGCATTGGTCGGTTCTATTGACATACTAGAGGATTAAAAAAATTGAATAATTGCAGAATTTTGTAGAAATGAATAAAGTGTAAAGAAAAATGAAAAATATCATCAAATGTATCCTTGTGCCATGAAAACCTGAGTCAGACTGATTCTCTTACCCTCAAGAGAAACTTTAATATGATGAACACTTAAATATCAAAACAAAATGCATAAATGCCAAAACTTAGGAATAAAGAACAATAACTAGAACCTCTCCTGTCTCAGGAGAGGCTGCTGGCTCTACCTCTGCTCTTGACTGTGATAAACATACAAGATTTGGAATCAACAGAGAGATAAGAAAAATACAATGCCTACCTATGAAACGATACAGAGAAAATTACAGTTAATTTATAGCATGAATATTAAAAAAAATAGAAAGTGTCATTAAAATCTGAAAATATATCTAAAATTACAAAGGACAAATTGAAAATATACTGCAGGGAGCAAATACTCAGACTGAGAATGAAAATTTGTCCCCTAATGTCTTTTCCAGTATTGAAAAAATGAGCTTTTCAAATAATTTAATTTTCTAATACATTTGTGTGTCATATTACATCTTAAAGCATATGATTTTAAAGAGAAAGATTATAGTAACACATTCATTATATTTATATGAGAATAAGGAGTTAATGTAAAATGAAAATATCATTAAAATGTACTACATGTAAAACATGGGTAAGTGTATAGATTTGTTTAGAATTATTAATAGAAGTCAAATTTACAGAACCTTTTTATAAACACATAGATTATATATAACACTAGTCTTACTTTCTCATGCTTTTAATTTAATACAAATCATATATACATATATATAAGTAAGCTTAGACAATGGGATAGTAACTAACAGACATAATAAATTTGAAGTAACTAAAATTACATTGTGAATTAAAGCTTAATTTTCACATACTTTCTATCTATTATAAACTATAAATTACTATTTTCAAAATTTGGTAAATTATAATATCAGTTTGTGTAAATAATAAAAATACTAATATGATAGAAAGGCCACCCTGAATATTCTTACTAGCAGAATATGAAAATTTGGCACAATGCCAGGTAAGTGAGTTTTGTATTCACTGATAAATTGAGTTGCCATAGCAAGCCCTCAGTCACTGAGTTTCTAAGCAACCTGATTCCACAGACTTCAGATACTTAGGAGTCCACTGATCTTTCATCACCCTTAAGGGAGAAATATGAAAACCTGTGCTACTAAACTCAATGGAAGATTTCCTGATTACCCTCTGGAGCAGTGATCCCCCACAAAATGTCCCCTGTTTTGATATCTGTTTAATTTATTAAATAACAATATTCATACTGGGAAAGTAATTGATTACTCAAAGTGCTAAGTGGATAAAATTAGGTACAGAAAATGGTCAGTATCTACTATGTTTTGGACAAATATTTGTTGAATGAATAAACAAAATGCAGTACATAATCCAACTCTCTAAAGATAAAGTCATTTACATAATGCTGGCATTCATAAAGACCTTGCCTTTTAATATAAAAATATATCTTAGTAACATGACTATGTAGCATGTCATTTCATTTGTTTCTAATTATTTACATTTAGGTACCATAATTGTAAATCAGTAATTGTTTGTGATCTTATATTGAAATATTTAATTATAGCTCATTTAGAAGGCATAAATAACTATATTAACCACCCAAATTTCAAATAAAATTACATAGGTTTGAAGTATAAGTAAGGTTATGAATTATTTCTTGAATAACATTGCATTAACATTTTCTCTCCTTGTCTATGTTAAACACTTTCTTCAGTCCCCCACCTTCACACAATATCCACCGAGGCAAACCATTCTCTCTCTTTTAATTCACAAGGCTCAGTTTCCAACTATTTAAGATAATCACAGTGAAATAAAGTTAAGGCATAAAAATATTGTTTGTTCCTACAGAATATTGTATTACCACACAGGTCAAAATAAAATGTAATTACTAGAAACAGCCCTATGTGACCAGTAAAATGATTGTCTGGAATCAGTAATATTTTACCTATTTCTAGTACCTGGTCTTCTATGTTCCCATTATCATTCTATATAGCTAGTTCTTACCAAGGTAAACATCATAGGAATAATTTGCAAATTGAAAACTGGCTTTCACTTAATAAGTAATTTTTAACATTACTTCCTATAGCCCGTTAGCTGTTGCATTAAAGATTCAGGAACCCAAGTCAGCTATACAATATGATGATGGAGTTCTCTAATCTGGTGGTAAAATTAAGTTGCTAAGTCACCTCTTAAGCAGGTCACAGTAGCCACCTGTTGACTAGAGCCATTTCAGGAACACCAGCAGTAGAAACTGCCTGTGACCTCTACTGGTTACTGTTGACTATAAAAAGTGGGGGAGGGTAGGATTCTTCTTTCTCCAAGATTGAAAAGAGAACAATTCTGCCTTATAATCTTAATATAAGAGAATCCCAAAGTTACATAATGATATTTATTATAATCGCATCTTCAGGTAAAAAATGACCATCTACAAGTTAACAGTTTTTCTGGGTATATGCATTCTTAAGAATAAAAAATAGCTATGCATCAATTTGCCCTTTTAATATATTGTTCTATTAAGATATATCTCTATTGTTACATGTATATAAGGGTATGCATGTTGGAGGGTTTGGATAATTTCTAATATTTTTGAATGTCTTATCATTTAACTATTGTAGTTATTACTGAAAAGATCATAGTAAAGTTGCTACATCTGACCAACTCCATTTTCTTTTAGATACAACTTCTTATCCAAAAGCTGGTGACAGGGTGTCTGAATGTCTATAATATCTCGTATACTCCCTGAGAAAAGAGAAAAATGCAAGTATAGATTAAACTGGACAAGAACAAAGCAAAAATCAGATCAAAATAAAAGATTTTAGGGCTGCAGGCACTAGTCTTGAGTCCTACATTGTTAGGCAAGAAAATGTTACAATGATTACACAGGTGTAATTACCAGTCAGAAGTCCGATGAAAAAGTACAAGGCCACCAATGTTAATGCTGTTTGGAAGACAACAGGTTTAACACTGATGACTCTGGTTCTGTTTGCCCCAAGTGCTGGGTCAAATCACTGCTGTATATCAGTCAGCCCCACCTCCAAGTAGCCAAGAATGGCTGTGGAATTTTGACTGGCACTCCAAAGAGGCAGTGGGATTCTCAAAGTAAATCCTGCAGCCAGTGTTTTCCAAGCTCTCCAGCTTGAAAATGAGCTGCTCTTCACTCTGGTTCTTGCTTAAAAAAAAAAAAAAAAAAAAAAACAATTACTCTGTGATGTTTAAAAGAACACAGAAGCAGCTCCCCTCTCCAGGGATATCCCTACCTATTTTCTCATAGCAATTCCCTTGACTTTTTTATCCTACGTCTTAGTTATAGGACTTTACAGTCCTTGTAGGAACCACATAACAACATGCACAATGGTCTTTAAAATAAGGAACAAAGCATGGATAAAAATTCTCATTGTGGGAAACTGGAAATGAGAGCAACATGGGGCAGGGCCATGCAAAATGAACAAGTTCAGATTTACAATAGTTCTGACATTCTTTAGCTATATCAGAGAATTAAAATAGCAATATTTGTGGCTATACTATTATATATGCAACACATAAGAAAAAACATTAAAACAAAAATAAAGACACTAAAAACAAATTAAGCCATTATAGTACATGCTAAATTAGACAAAAAATATATAATCTTTCCAATATCATTTAAAAGAAGTATCATTTAACGATACTTCTTTGGGGATTAATGTTAATGGCATGCCTCTTCATACACACACATACTGGATGATTTATTCTGTGGCCACTGTGTGTCCAGAACTCTACCGCAAAAAGGAAGAAAGCATGATCCTACTGTGAGGTTTTCTGTAATGTATTTCAAATATTAAATATAAAATATAATGTGTGAGTACTGAGTACTTTTAATCTACCTTCTCAGAGTGGGCAGCTACCCTAGTGGTGAACATTCACTCAAGAGCTGTTTACTTAGAATGTAATCAAAATCTATAATTCAGTTCTCTTTATCTCCTAAAATCTAGAAATCTACATAATAAAATAATGAGATTTTTGCTGGTGAAATTAATGATTTTGAGATTTATAAATTGGTTAAAAATATTACTGGCTAACTCCATACCCACCAAGCCCCGTTGTCCAAGG
>NW_006494610.1:8880298-8887161 GCF_000325575.1 Pteropus alecto
GCATTCCTGGTTGCTTCACTATGACTGGATCATTAGCTGAATTCCATAGTTACAGCATGTTAAGTGTATGCCTCTGATGAAGCTTCCATGCAAGAACTACTGGGACAAAAGAATAGGGAGGGGGACTTCATGGAGCACATGGAACAGGTTGGGTTCCTGTTTACTACTTAGAAGCCAATCAGAGAGGGCTTCTGCTGTGTCTGTTTTGGGGAGGAGATCTCTAACTTTCCTGCTGTTATTTATTAAAGGCTACCAATATTTACTAAGATAACCCAATAACAGTGTGTGCCAAAATTGGCATTTAGTAACACCTACTTTCAAGGAGCTCACATACTAGAGAGGTAGCTCACACACATAGGACAATGCTCTCATAAAGATCCCAGGTAGAAAACTACAAAGTTTCTTAGGCTCATAGGAAATCCACATTTATTCAGATATAAATAGCCATGACTCTTAGTGCAAAGACCTTTCACCCATTTCTATGCATGATACATTGTTTCTCTTTTGTTCATGACCTTTATATTGCAGAAATTGAAGGAATCTTAGGAATCAGCAAGTTCTGATCATTTGTTCTATGTTGTTGTATGTTGTTCTATGATCTTGTTCTATGTTGCCCTAATGGTTATTAAAAAACAGAAACAAACCTCAACTAGAATATTACTTTCTTTTCCTCCTTATGTTTCTATTTTTTCTAACTTTTACTTCTTTTCACATTTCTTTTCCAAGGTTCTGGGAACTAAAGTATTGCTTCACGTTTTTAATGTATATCATTAAACTTCTTTGTTCTTCTTCAGCAATGCTAGTCAATTTAATATTAATTTCCTAGTTGGAATAATTTATATCTATTTTTGATTCCCATACACTGTACCTTGTTATTAAAGTTAATTTTTAAAAATTATTCTGGTTCCAGTGCTCAGACTTTTCAAATTTTATCTTATTTTAAATATTACATTTTTAAAAATTAAATTAAATTATTACATTAAAAAGTAAAATATTTCTATTGTGTTAATATATCCTAGTGCTTCCCTCTCATGTGGGACTTGAAAAATTCTAGGAAAGGATAAGGATGAGAACAAATACTTGTTAACATAATGCTATGGGTCAAGTGTCATGCTAAAATCTTCCATGTGTCATTTATTTAAGTGAGGAAAAATTCTAGAATTAGTTATTGTTAACCACCTTAGTACAGAGGACATAACTGACACAGGGAAAATTAGGAAAATTAGATAAATTATAAGATTTCCAGAGTTAGTATGTAACAAGTGACCTTGAGTTTATGCATCAAGGTGACAGGTAATATCAAAGATTAAGAGGAAGATATGAGGATATACGGTTAATTACAAGCATTTGATTGTTTATGTCTAAATCCTTAAACTTTTGTCAATATAAATCTCTCAGCAGATGCATTTTGCTATGCTAGTTTGATGTTTCAGAATCGTTTTCATTACTTTTATATACAGATTACAGTTAAAACAAATTTATTCACACAATTATTTAATAAACTACTCTTCTTTGGTACCAAATACTTCTGGATCCAGAGATTATGAAAATAAAAGAAATAAAAAACTAGCTTCATGGAGTGATGGTTAGAGAGACATAAAGAAAAGTCATTATAAAATAGTACAATAGGTGGTATAATGGAAGATTTATGGTGCAGTGAAGGACCTACAGAGGGAGGATGTTTTAGGAGAGATGACAAACTTCACAGAGAAATGAACTGATATTTCAGCTCCTTCTTCATGCATAAATCTGAGATCAATTACCATGTATTGGCCAATACAGAGAAGGAATAAAGGCAGAAGATATTTCTCCAACCTTAGAAAGATATAGCAATTTCTACCAGAGACCAGTGATTTCAAGGAAGAACACATAAAAAGTTGTTGGAGCAATGTCAAAATAAATAAGATCAGAAAATATTCATTATAAATTATTTGAAAAAAAATGTAGTTTCACCTTTGAATAGCAATTCATATTAAACTGCCAAAAGTTATAACTTTGCTTATAAAAAGAAGCACACATAAGAACTAAAAATTCTGCTTTAAAGCACAACAATTTTACTTAACGATGAAAAAATAATAAGAAAATCATACTGAATACGTTTTACAAGTATCTTTGTTTTGTTATTTGGTATTTTTATAGATAAAAGTTTATTTAAATTTAGAAAATGAGGGAAAATATGTTGACTATTATAAAAACATACCAATTTAATTTGAAAATAATGAGGACTAAAAGTAAATATGTATATATAACTTTGTAAGCACTTTAATGATTTTTAAATCTAAAACTAGTTAGAATAAATATATCAAAAGGTAAATGTTTATAACAGTTACAGATTTCTTTGCTGTATTGAATAATATAAATTTTAGAAAGATCTCAGTATATTTGTATGTTTCTTACTATGGATAAAGTATATCATCTTACTGAGAATGTTAAGGTTTAAAGAAAGCAAACATTCATACTCAGGCCCGAAGAAACGTGAAATCTAAACCTGAGGTTGTATAAATACTAATTCACAATGAGATGGAAACTTAAGTAATGCATTCTTATTCAAAGAAATTACATGCAGGAGAGCAGGGGGAGGCAGGGCAGATTTATTTCCATCAGAAAGTCCAGAGGAAAACTACTTTTAAATAAAAATTCCTTAGTTCTTCTATTTTCACTATAAAACATTTTTAAAATATAGATAGCTTATATTGTAGCACTATGTCATGGAGGTTAGCTTTTTAGAAATACTGATTTTCCTCTCACTTTAAAAGTCTTATGCTAATCCCAGATCGCTTGTTTTAAAATCTACTCTATAGGTGCCACCCAAGCATATTAGTTTCTGGTCATATTTATTTCCCAGCTCTACTAACCTTACCAGATGCAGAAACAACGTGAGGACAGCAGACTCCGTGTGTAACCCTGGCTCTGGCCTCTGTCAGGCAGTTTATTCTGGAGTCTCTCTCCCTTCTCTATTGCTCAACTGGATTAGGTAATAAGGATCAGAGTCACGTTCTCCTCTGTCAAATAGGTAATGCTCAAAGTTCCTAGGGGCAGGGACTGGATTCCTCTTCCCCTGAACTTCACTGAGCTCCAACATTTAAACCTGCAAATGAATGTTCAGATATGTGGACAACCTCCTAGAATGAGACAACTGAGCAAATAATTATTTAAATCTAATTGTAAATACCACCTACATGGTATCTAGTGACCCTTCCTTCCTCAGGCTAAGTATAAACAAAGCTATTTCTGGTAAATGCTTTTAAAATTCATTGCGATTATTTCTGGAATCTGATAGGAGAGCAGTGGACATAGTCTTTTTGTGTGTTGATTGACTTTTAAAACAGTCATGTCACCATTTTTATTCCTTGTAATATCATTTTGTATTTAATTTATGAAATGATAATCTTATCAGAATCACAATTTTTGAAAACCCCAACTTGTGTCATGTTATACTAATGGCTAATGTGAGGATGCTTACCACAAGTCAGACATCATTCTAAGAACTTTATGTGAATTATTTAAATTAATCTTCATAATAACCATTTGAGATAAGTATTATTATTTTCCCAATATTTTAAATGGCAAAACTAGCAGAATACTGAGAAGCAAAAAGAGTGAGAGGTTAAATAATTTGCTCGAGGTCAAAGAGTGCTGAACTATGGAAGAACCAATTGGAATGCTTTTGTCTACAAGTAACTGAATACTGCAATAAAAGTAGCTCAATAGCTCAATATATGGAAGAACATATGTGTACTTGTCAAATAACAAGTATACATATCATAATTATCAGCTTCCAAAATGCTAGCTTGCTCTGAAGCAGCCATTTTAAAACACTGGGCTGTCATATCATCTTGACAACACAATTATTTGCTCAAATTACATATGTCTGTGTATATATATGTAGTCCACTCAAAATAAAGACCATAGAGATGCAACAGGATCTCCTAACATCTAGAAGGATATATTTCTTTAAAGAAAGAAAATGTTACATGTTAAAGCTTCAAAATAAAATCAATGTTCAAAAGAAGAATCAAGTGCAAGTTTCCATCACTTGAGGAAACAGAATTGTTTATCCTGACAAGGGGATAATATAAATAGAAGGAAGTGGAATTCTTGGCAAATAAAATTTGGTAATTGCATAAAGCATTTGTAATTGGTACAGTTGAAAAGAGGCATGTGAACAACCTAAACGTGTTTTGACATAAAGGGTCATATCTACAGGTGGAGGGAAGTAGAACAGGTTATAGGAGACCTAAACGCCTGAATATAATCTGGCCAAAAACATTAAAGAAAATGACAAGATAATTTTAAGGTTTAAAATCATGTTCAAGACCTCTGTTTAAATGTGGCAGACTGAATAGATTTTTACATACACCTGAAATCTCATTGAAAAAAGTAGTAGAATTTATAAGACCATGAGCATACTTGTTTAGGCCAAAGATTTAAATAAAAGAGGATATGAAACATGTCAATACTTAGAAATCACATGCACTTATGATAATTGCTCAGCAACCCTAAAGTGTCAGATTCTAAAAATCTAAGTCTAGAGCAAAAAGACAATAAAAAGCAAAAATAATCTGCTATACAATCTCAGATAGGACCATGAACTAGTAGCTTGGGGTGCCATGGAAATCAGGGTCTAATTTGGTTAAATATCTTTAGAAGTCCTAAACCTTACCTCTTTTCCCCATATACTCTGCACAGCCTGCCCACTCTCCTTTCTCACCTGTCAAAAGGAGGAAGGTTTCCTTTTTGGAAACTCTGAGCCAAAGAACTTTTGGCACAAGTAGGCACAGCCTGGGGCATGAGGTAGATATATGTTGAAATAAGTTTACCTGAAAATGCACATACAGATTCCTTTTCCATTGCCACTTTCAGAATTCTAGCAAGGAAGAGATTACCAGATTCCTTCTGGGAGAACTGACTGGAGCAAGAGAAAAGACCTGTTCCTACTACTTTTATGTGGAGGTGGGTTGGTGGGGAGGCAATGAAATTTTTCAGGACCTTATCTGATTAGTCTAGAGCAGTACTGTCTAATAGAAGTGTAACATGAGCTTCATGTTATATATACTTTTAAAATGTCCAGTAGCCACATTAAAAATATAGTGATATTAAATTTGATATTATACATTCTTTAGCCCAATACCATAAATACTATAATTTTAACCAATATAAAATTATTAGTGAGATATTATATTTTTTCAGTACAAAGTCTTAGGAGTCTACTTTTTATTTTACTCTTATAGCACATTTCAATTTGGACTAACCCCATTTCAAGTTTTCAATAGCCACCTGTGGCCAATGGCTACTGTATTGGACAATGCAGCTCTAGAATGAGATGGTATTTATTTGGCCATGATTTTAAATATAAATGGACAATCATTGGACATTTGAGGAACACCCCTGACATGGAAGACAAAATTTAAAGACAAATAAGCAAACAATAAGGATGAATATAAGAAAAGGGAATAGCGCTAAATATTTTTGTGATTAATGTCTTTGAACAACTAAGAGAAGATATTGCAACAGAAAACTATGAAATCATTTAAACAATAATATTTAAACAATAATAGTAGAAATAACAGTTAGCAGAGCAGTTGGAATATCAGAGTAGTAGCACCGGAGTACAGAGGAGCCATTAGAGCAACACCAGATTAGTAGAATAGATCTGACATCCATATGATGAGATTTCCAGAGCAAATAAAACCAGAAACACAATGGGAAAATAAGACTAGGATAAGTGAATATTCTCCAGAATTGAAAAATATAAGTCTGAGTGCAAGCTGCCACCCAGTTATAGCACAATGGATTAAAAGGGCCAGAGGACGTGGCCTACCTGCCTGTCTTCAAATGTCTTAGAGTATCGAGAATAAACAGAAGATCTTACAAGATTCTGGTGTGCTTAGGAGTAATGTCACACACAAATTAGAAAAACAGCAGACTTTGATAGCAGCACTGGGAATTTAGAAGTCAAATGATCAATCTCTTAAAAAATCTGAGAGAAAATGATTTCCAACTGTTATTCTATATACAAACAAAGTTTTTAAGAATGAAGATAAAGACATTTTATTATTTGCAAGGTCCCAAATTATACTTCTAGTTTATCCTTCTTAGGATGCTCAAGGAACTCCCAGAATATAAACTTCACTAAAACAAGGAAGTAAACCAAGAAATCAGAAGACAGAGGATTGAGGAAATAGATGATCTGACAACTGAGACAAAGGGAACTTCCAGGAAGAAGTTGAAAGAAAGTTTCAGGGTAACAAATATGTCACAGATCTAGGAAACAAACCACTTGGTATTGGATCAAGAGGACAGAGGACTTAAGGAGGCAATTATCGCCACCAGGAAAAAATAAATTACACCAGAAAGAAAGCACTCATTGTATACTTCTTGGCTCTGCTGTTCAATAAATCTATAATAATAATATAAACAGTCAATAATATAAAAAAAAAACAAACTATATGGATTCGATTGTAAGAGGAAAAGTATGTGTGTACAGATGGAGAGTGGAATGGGTGAAGTGGTATTGTGTGTGGTACTATAAAAGCTACAAAATTTTCTTCCGCAGGAGGAAATGAAAAGCTAATGTGTGAAACAAAACAATTTTTAAAAATCAAGGAATAGCACTGTATCTTATCTAGAAATAGTGAAAGTATTTTCTCCTGGAAAGAGACATGGTAATGAGAGGAGAAAGTAGAATAATTGCTTTTTTCTCTCTTTAAGACACTATTTGACTTTTACAAATAACAAACATTCATTTAATATTCAAATATATATTTTAAACAAGGTTATATTTATATTGAGCTCTGCTCAATAACTGCTTACCAATTCTTTACCTTTTATCCCTATCTAGTGAATTTTACCTTTATTCTTGG
>NW_006494610.1:8887174-8899735 GCF_000325575.1 Pteropus alecto
ACCTTCTTCATTTTCTTAAGAATTTCCTTGGAAATCTATCTTGTCAACACAGAGCTTTATTTTCTCCTTTACTGAAAGGACTGAGGCCATCCACTGTATAATCTCAATATCTCTACAAAAATATAATACTTGCTTCACCCAGGCACTATAATCCCTCACCTGAAATCCTTAGAAGGTATTTTCATGCATGAACAGTTGTTCAAAATGATGTTTCCAGGTGGGGATGGGGGCTAGAAATTTCTATAACTGCCATTTTTATGACATAATTCCTGTTTAGTCTAAAATTTTTAAGGAAGTCTTTATGCACAGTTGCCATATAATTCTGTACATCAGAAAATCAACACACAAAAATTTACCTCTTTGTGGGAATTTGACCAAGATATTATAGCCAGCTGCTTACCAGCTCCCAGTCACCTCCCCTGTAAATCTACAACACATTTCCCAGTTGCAATTATCTTTGTCAATAATTTAAAAATATATGTGGGAAACTTTAATGTAATTGTATATATATAAAAAAAAGAAAGAAAATAGAGTCATAGATTTGATCCAATGAGCAAGCAAACTTAGACTGGAAGATTCTTTGTAGATTATCTGTAGATTAGCCCTCTAATAGTTAAGCAGGGAGAACATTAAAAGTTACTTTCTCAATGTCACAGATAGTAAGAGAACAAGGACCAAGTTCATGTCGCCTGATTTTGAAATAATTTCTTTTCCAGATGAGGAAACACACTTCCAAATTGTTCATATACAGTTTGGCTTTGCAGATGAAAAAAAGACCATATATTAAATTTGATAAGCTCAGAGGAGTCCCCCCATGGTGAGCCTTACAATCCCAGAGACCAAAGTAACCACACAGTGTGGCCTGAACAAAAAATTCCTAACTAAAAGCAGATCGTGGTGGGTAGTCGCATCTTAGGCCTGTAGCTTCCCTGACAAAGGTCAATTTTTAACTTTAAAACTGTTTATTGTCTGTGCACCTAAGATAACATACCTTTGAAGTCTCAGAGTAATCTTTTCCAGACCCCTTGAAGGTCCGACTGCAGGTACCAGAGCAAGAGACCACATTATTTTGTTACCTACATATCATCTCTATATGCTATACATGTTGACTACCCCATATCTACCTGTAAAAGAAACATGTTTCTCCATTTTGCTTTTTATTCTTTTTATTGTTTTTATTCATTTTGCTTTTTATTCAATTTCGCTTCCACTTCGCTTTTACCTGCCTCCCTAATCTATCACCAATGGATTTCATTCAAACCCCTTACAACTCCTCCTTTGAGTCTAATGTATAAAATGAGCTGCAAAACTGCCTTTTTTCAGAGCATTTTCTCAATCTGCTAAGAGTTTGCTTCCTTGCAATTGTTGTCAGTTTGGCTGAAATAAACTCTTATAAAAATTTTTCTTAGGCAGAATGTTTTTTTTTTTCATAGACAGCTTTTAAAATCTTAACCAAAAGATAATTTTTCACGCATTTTATAGATGAGGAAACTGAGATGCTAAAAGGTTACATAATGTATTCAAAGTCACAATACTCTTATGTAGCACTTGAATTCAAATCTATCCAATGCCAGATTTTGAAATACCTTGCGTGATATTCTAAGGAGCTTGAACTTTATCCTGTAAGCACAATAGAATCATTAAGTAATTTACAAGTAAGGGAGGTGACAGGATAAGAGTTTTCACCTTTAAAGAGTCATGTTAAAAGCAGTAAATTGTGATGAGAGTCTATATAGAAGACTAATAAAATAATACTGGAAAGACATAAGGTCTGAACTAAAATTTATATTCAGTCTCATGAAGAGAAGGTAAACTCATTCTAAACAGAGTTTAAGATCAGTGAAAAAGTATTTGCAGTTTACGGGGTAGTCATGGCAAAGAGGGTTGTAAAATCGAGAAGCAAGCCCTAAGGGTCATTGTCATGTGTGGGAGAAATACTCTTGCTAAACTTTTTTGATGACACTCTGGAGCATAACAGCAGGGATGAAATAAGGAGAAGTAAAAAGGAGAAAACTAGATAAGGACTGAAGCAACAGTTCCAGTAAAAGCAGAGACAAAACTCTAGAGGCCAAAGAACCGGGGGACTTAGCACTTCTTTTTTATTGGCTCTAGTTGAAATGACAACTCTAGTATAAAGCTAACAAATAGCAGAGCAGATAGCAAAGACACTCACAGACTGCAGGTGATATTAGAAGTAGTTAATCTCCTAATTTTTCATTTCCCCCAAATCATAGTCCAGGCTGCGGTTTGCCTCCCAAGGTAGTGCAGATTCAGGGCAGCAGTTTAGTGTCATGGGGTTGGAGGAAAGATGAGGGGATAGGCATGGGAGCACAAGGACTGAGTTCTGCTGCAAATGGCCACAGACCAGTAAGCAAGAGACAGTGACGATCAGAGGTACTTAGTCTAGAGTCAGTAACTGGGCTCAGTTAAAGAAGCACCTTGTCAGGAAGAAGCAATAAATAAAATGATTATATGAACCTACCTTTTGGTGAACATATTTATAATTTATCTTGTTTGGCTAGAGGGTGTATAAAATATAAATGTATTATGACAGTTTAAAGAGGTATAGGATAAAGAGAGATAGAGAATCTAAACCCAAAGTCAGTGCCAAGCAAGTAGACCTTCTAAGCAATAATCTGGGGAGGTTATGCAATTTAAAAAAGTCATCACTGTTTGCCTGCATAGCTGATATGCTCTGGAGAAACAAGGATTCCATGTAAGCAAAAATTAGAAAGCTGGCATTTTATTCTGGCATAACTCATACAACAACTACTTAAAAAGTATATGTGATGTGTAAAAGTTTTCAGAGACATACGAGTGCAGGAATGTTTCAGGTAAGAAAACTGATTGCACCCAATTCTCTTTTATTTCCATTTCACATAGATATCTGCTACTAAACTGGACACACAAAATGCTCCTTTTGGCCATCACAAAAAAAGCAGCAATAAATATTCATCTGTAACGAACTTCCAGACAGTAATATTAAAGAATATACGTGTCACATCCAAAGGTACATTATGCAAATTTGATCTTGCATAAAATAGAGAAAAATGGACTCAAAGAACACTAATTTCCCAAGTAACAAATACTATTGGTATTATTTCTCTTATATTATTGTAAACAAAGAATTAAGCCAGTCTTCAGGACCCTACTATAATCTAACTATTGAACCATTCAGAATTAAGGATCCAAAGTGCTGTTTTTGTTTATAAAGACTTGAATAAAACCATATCGCCTAGGTCCATGACAGGCCTCTGTAATGTAAAAAATTTAAGCCTTGTTGTTCAATTAAAAGTTAAAATGTTTAACTAAAACTTTAACTTCTCAGTTACAGTTTCCCGTTCAGTAAATTATTGTTCCTGGCTCACATAATACAGAACTACATGTTTTATTAGAAAACAGGAAAAATAAAATAGGATCATACAAATGGGTAAACCTTAAGAAATAAAAAAAAAAAAAAGCATCTTTTTGAATTTAGATTATATCTTCAAGAGTAACTAAAGATAAAGCAGAGGTAGAAAACAAATTACTCTATCTTTTGTGTTGCTTTAATGATATTTTAAGGCCAATAAAAGAAACTCGAAGATGGAGAAAATCTTACATATTGGCCTGAAACTTTTAATTTATTATGCAGCTCATGTTTAAAAAGCATATATGTACAACTCAAAGAAAGAGGTATATTTAACAATATTTCAAATGTCTTAAAAATTACTTTCTAGAAAGATGTTTTTTATTTGTGACTATGAAATTGAACTTAATTTATAGACTTATTTCCTCTCTCCTCACCCCTCCCACTTTATAACAACTCCATTATTGATTTATAATAACAAGTTACAAAGGAAATTATAAGCATGGAATATTTCTTGATGGCTCTAGTCATTTTAAATTCACACAATACTGAAATATTGAATACTATTCAATCGTAAACTTTAATCATTTACTGGATGTTCTTTTCTTTAAGTAAAACTTATGATAATGATAGTCTATTATATAAAAGAAAAAGATTATTTCATTTATTTTAGGAGGCATATAGAATATCAAAGTAGAAAGTTTGGCATATATATTTTTAATTACATTTATATAAATTCAACTTAGATGCATATTTCCAGAAACATATTGATTTATGATAATTCTCAATTAAAAGATTCATGATAATCTCTGATTATTAAACTCTTTATTAGTAAGCAGAAAGAACCCTTAATTTACAAGTAACTTTCACTAAGTAAAATTAAAAATATTTTCCATATATTTTATATCTGTAAATATTTTTTATTTATTTAACAAATTAGTTTTTGTGGCATAGGTGCAAAATAAGCTAATTCTCTAAATAATTTGTGCACTTTATAGTTATTATACACAGATTGATCTCCTCTTGCAGTTCTTATTGATTATCAAATTCTAGCATAAGAGAAATAAAATTTTGTATTAAATTTTTGTATTAAAATACTTAATATTTCAAGCATATCACAGAGCTAAGAAAGAAAATTACAAAGAAACTCTATTAGAATTTTACTACCAAAGCAGTGGAAAGTAGATTTCATGGCTGTGGGTTTAATTACTGAAATAACAAAGAATTTTGTCATCAAAAAGAGAAAACAGTCCCTAACATTCAGGATCTGGCCTGGTGCTATCTGCTAGATCTTGTTGTTTCTGGACACTGGCCTGGCACCCATAGTCAGGCCTTGATAGCCTCTTGTTGGACATAAACAAATTCACTGAATGTGGACTTTAGACAAGGCCTTGTGATAATGATGGATCAAGAAAAAACAAGATGCTCTGAAATCCTGTCTGAATGGAGACCAATTATGAACATTGTCTAAGCCACAGATAGCACACATCCCCTTTTCTTAGCTAATATGAGTCACCATTGCTTCTTTTCAATTGCAGCCTAAGCTTGTCTCATCTTCCTTCTTCCTAGATACAATTTATTAAAACACCTGATTGTAAAATGACCTTGCTTCCCAATAACATCCAGTTCAAAGTAAAGCCCTGCTTCCTTAAACCCTCTTCCCAAATCACCCAACCAAAGTCCAAATTCTTTAAGAGATTCTTTCTAAACCTCCTTACTGAGTTGCCCTCGGTTCCCTGTGGTATACCTCTCTCTCTTTACAATGAGTAGATAACTCAACTTGTTCAACTACAAGTGTGTTCCTGGCAGTCTTTGGCTGAAGAACATTGATAATGATAAGGCATCTATAAAAAGGATGGCTTCTCATTACAGTGTTATCAGGTGGCTCTGACATATTTGGCAGCATAATCCCCAGAATTTTGGAAAAGACTAAATGGAACTTCAAAGAAGATGCCATAGTGATGAAGATTCTAAGGACATAGCAGCTGTATCAAATACGGAAAAAAGAGCATGCCAAGATGAGGAATACAGCCAGGGTGGAGGGAGGGCACATCAACAGCTGAAGGGCCATCAAACACTGAAGAGCTTTATAATCCTGTTTCAGAAGAAGCTACAGGAGAATTTTAAGTCTGTATCACCAAAATTTTACTAAGAGAAAGAAGTCTCAACCACTCCATTGAAGCTATATACTATTTTTATAACAACAAAAGAGGACAAAAGAATTACGTAATTAGAAAACTAATGACTCTCCCAGGAAAGGACTATCAAGATAATAGTAGGAGAATTTGAAATGACTTCTTAGAAGGGATTAAGACAAAGTTTGTATTCAGAAGAGATTAAAATATTTGTTATCAGTGAGGTGAGAAATACAAGGTAGGAGTAGGAATGTAGATTAGGAAAACGAGAGTGGTGATGATGAAGGAGGAGGAGATGGGAATTATAGAAACAAAATGATAATATATTTCTTAAAAGCAGGCATCATGAAACTGAGTTAAGCATTTTTGGTTGTTCTCATGCACACAAATTTTTTGAGAACTAGTGTGCTAAATCTAATGATTTAAATAGCTGTTAAAACTGAACTGAGTGCTTTGAGATGTTTCTCACCTCCCAGTTTCAAGAACTCACTTGCCAGTCCTTGTTTTCCAAAAGAAAGAAAGATTTAAAACTAGATTCAACAATGAGCTTGGTTCATCCATCCTAGTGTATGTCCTTCCCTAATCTTATCTTGCCCTCAACCCTTTGCCTACATAGCAAGCAATCCCTGAGTGGTCATGCCTGCAACACGATCCAAGTTCTCATGTGGCTCTCATCCCTCCCAGATCATAACCCAGAAAATATCCAAATTTTTGCTCCAGTCTTTTGCCATTATTTTTACTGGTTCTAATACTGGATCATTTCCCTAATCAAACTCTCATTTTTGAACTTTTCAGATTACTTTTAAAGCTATAGTTTAAATTATTAACTTTGTTTTTCATTTATGTTTTTATTCCTTCAGTAATACTGGCAAATGTTTAATTAGTCTGTAACTCTTGCAAGAGTAAAACAAATTCCTTAAGCATTCTTAGTCTGGAATTTTAATTGAGATAAAATAAGAGAATCGACAAAACAAAAACCCCAGTACTTCCCTTCAAGTAGCTCACAGCATGTCCAGGAAGCTAGAATAATAATAATAAAAAAAAAAAGTTATAATACATTGTGATACCTACATCCAGGTGAGGAGAGTAAATGTTGAGTTAGGGAAGGCTGTTAAAGGACAGCTGGTGGAGGAAGTGATAGCTTGAGAGTTATAGAATACAAGTCTGAGTAAAAGGAGTGAAAGCATTCTTCCAAAACATAGATCCATAAGAAAACATATACCTGGAGAAATATAGATATTTTGGTAAGGCTTTGGTATAATGTATGGGTTTTGAAAAGATAAGACAGGACACTGGAGAGGTGGTCACAAGTGTCATAATGAAGCCCTAATATAATGCACAATATACCAGACTGAGGTTTGTGCCTGAATACTGGGGAATTCTTTATAAGAATTCATCTTGAAAGCAATATAGAACTAGCTACTCAAGGATTTTAAGGATTTTAAGTGCATGATAAAATTCAGGTTTAGGAAGATGTTCTGGCAAAACATGGAGAATAGATTGGAGGAAAGGCCAGAGAAAGTCTTTTGAAATAATCTAAGCAGGAAATTATATGGGCTGAATTAAGGCAATGGCTGGGGTAAAAGAAACTGAGAAAGATTTTAGAACTATATAGTAGAGATGAGGAGATTTTTAGAAGGTAGCATGAATAGCTAAGCCCTGGTAAGTAATTAGCTAGGTAGAAGGAAAACAAATCAAAACTAAGTTCTGTGTTTCAGGCTGGAGTACTAAGATTTAAAAAAAAAAAAAAAAAAAAAAATGGAGAGAAAAACAATAGGGCTAGATTTGAGGGTAGGATAGGGTTAGTTCTAGCTGGCATTTTCACTAACTAGCTTCAAGATCCTGGGCCTGCTTAATCTCTCCGAGTCTGTTCACTCATTCTTAAAAAATAAATAAACAAATAAATAAATAAATAAACAAACAAACAAATAAATAAATAAATAGAATAACACTACTCATTTAAAAATTATTGTGAAAATTAAATAATACTACTTAATCTTTCTATAGCACTTATCGTGTGGAAGGGACTTAAGTATTTTACATATAGTGACTTGCTTATTTTGAACAACTACTCTATGAAGTAGATAATTTTATTATCCCTGTTTTATAGATAAGGAAGCAGAGGCACAGAAAGGTTAACTTATTTGCTCAAGGTCACAGATCTGGGAAGTGTCAGATCCAAGTTTCAGACCTATTTAGTCTGGCTACAGAAAGTATGCCTCAACCAATAATTTACAATGCCTCTTATTAAATTCTAGGCACTTTGCATAATTATTATCAGTGTACCATGCAGGCACCCAGTAGATGAAAGCTATCATAATCATTTAACCCATCCATTTATTTAAAAAGTTTTTACAGAGTACATGTATGTGCATACATTCTACTGAACACTAGATTCAAGCATACTAAGAGACACACCTATCTTAGGGTTGTTTTCAATTTAATTTTGAACATAAAAGGCACATCATGAATCAGAACACAATGATAAGGTTATGTGTTAAAAGAATTTAGATAGTTTCAACTCAAGATGTGGAGCATCCACATCTAGAACTTGACCATCAGGCACATAGATATATGAGTCTCAAGCTGTGAAAAGAGATTAGCCATGAGATAGAGATTTGGATCTGTTCATATAGATTATAGATGAAGTCATAAAAATGGATAAGATCCCTTAGGTGGAATCTTGATAGGGAGGGAAGCCTAGAAAAACTTCAGAAAGAGAAAGGGGAATAACAATCTAATAGCTAAGTAAGGGGATAAAAGCTCACTTAACTTCTATGGGTCTAAGAACCCTCACTTGAAAAAATTAATGGATCTTGGTTTAAGAATATTTTAAGAAATTATTCCTATTTCTAATGTTTACAGCTTTTGCTGTGAACAAATGTAAACATTGGAGAATAGCTGAAAGTAGACTTCAGCCTTAAACCTCGGGGAAAAAAAAAAAAAAAGCCAAGCTTCATAGTTGTTGCTTTGCCATGGTAAATAATTATTAAGTAGTTTTCTTTTTCACAAAAGACCTTTCAGATTGTTTCAATTCCTTTTATTTATCAACAGAATTTCAGCTTAAGAAATGCTTTTGCTGTTACTATGTACAGAAGTTCTTCATGGGAGAGTTTAGAAAGAAAACAAAATGGCATCTTAACACTCAAGAGGAATATTAATAGAGTAGAGAAGATAGTGTGAATAATTATAGTAAGCTCTCTTTCAGTTTCTCAGTACAAAATTTACTTTTTTTCCTTGCCTAATCTTGTTTTTCCTGACTTCATCTGCTAAAATGTATAATTTTATCAAACTATTATAATAGGCCTACAGTATAAGGTTGCAATACAGAGAGGCTTGGAAAACTGAAGGTGAAGAGACTTTCAAGAGTCTCTTAATGAGCTTGAGAATGACCTCTGACCAAGGAGTGGAAGCAGAAAATAGATAATAATTGCACCTCTATCACTGACCAGCCACTACCTCTGCCCCACAAGAGAAGACCTGGGGGACGTGTGTGACTAGGCTAGCAAAAGATGACTACTTTACAAGCTATGATTTCCCGTGAAGTGAGAAGTGGAGGAATCACAACCCACACCTGGAGTTAAGGTTAGTATATTTCAAAGATGACCACTGGACCCAGAGAGGAACTGACTGAGCTAAGAGTTTTTCTCTAGCTTTACCCCAAACTTGGTACACTCAGTGAAGATATCTAAGAGACTGTACACAGAAGCAAGCACATCTAAGCTTTGTGTGCAAATTGGGGAAAAGGATTAAGACTTCAGTGGAATTAGGTAAAATGGTTGAGCTTCATGGGGTGAGAAATTATCAGTGTCTGTGAGTTTACATACATAGTGTAAATTGAATTATAGAATATTTCACTATTAAATTTCATAATTAATTTACTAGATGATCTGCCTTATATTATCCAAAAAAAAAAAAAAAAGACATGCTGGAAAGGGCAGGGATGGTGTAGGGGGTGATGACATTCCATAAAGCTACTGACCTGAGGATTTCTCATGCAAAAAACTTCACAGATCTATGTAGAGTTGACCCTTGAACAACACATGTTTGAACTGTGTAGGTCCACTTATATGTGAATTTTTTTCAATAAATACATGTACCATTTTCAATCTGCAGTTGGGAATCCAAAGGACTGACTAAATGCATTGATTTATACCAATTTATATAGGGGTCTTGAGCATCTGTGGATTTGGGTATTCCTTAGGATCCTGGGAACCAAGCCCCCTCCAATACTGAGGGACAACTTCAATTTTGGGGGAGTCAAAAATTACATGTGAATTTCAACTGCACAGGAGCTGGGTACCCCTAACCTCTGTGTTTTTCAAAGTTCAACTCTTTTACGGTGGAGCTATGTCAATCTGGTTATTTAAAAAGAGTGCTAAGCATAGAAGATGGAAGAAATAGATTTTTAAATTATTTAAATGATCAAAACTTCTTAAAATTTTAGTCATAGTTCTTAATGGAAGGTGAACATTTTTGGTTAGAAAAGATTTAGATGTAATATTTTGGATAAATGAATAAAATCTGCCTATTAAGTGCTTACTATGTATTAGGCACTGAGCATTGCTGATACTAAGATGCAAATGACTCTTGCCTTCATGGAGTTATCAGCCCAGTGGAAAGTGCCAACTTTAAGTAAAAGCAAAGGTCTCTAAACAGTGTCTTTATCACTGCATATGGTGCTTATCACAGCTTGAGTTCTCCAGCATTGTAATTGCTCATCTATGGATCTGCTTAGATGTAACTCTTGAGCAAGCAACTCTTAAAAGAATGGGGCTCATAGAAACTAGAGGTGTCCATAGAAACCAGAGATGTTTCCCTTAAGAAACCAAGCTAAAATTTAGTGTTTGTTCCCCAATCAGACAAAACAGTTCAAGAAGAAATAAATTTAGGAAGCTATCAAACCTAAGGCTTAGCGTGCATACTACTGTCAAGTTATTTTATTTTGGAGGGGTTCCACACACTGTATGTTAGTTACTTCACATTTTAAAAGTAAATTATGCATTTGGAAGAGCAATTGCAAGAAGCTAAGAGTGGGCAAGGGAAGCAAATATGTTTAGTATCTTCCTCCTACTCCTTCCATAAATACAACAGTCACTTGCTTGGCCTAATTTCTTCAGGAGATCAATTATACATTAAGGGGTCTGTTTGTGTGCAGTGGTGAGGAAAGTGTTCACAAAATTCAACCTATGTCTTCAACATTTACAAAGTTAACAGATTTTTTAAAACTTTTGTCAAAAGATTTCATTCCATATAACTAAAATTTAGAACACCTGTAAAAAGTTCCTGGATCCTTATAAATGTTCAGCATAATATTGTTTCTAATAATAGGACAGTGCCTGACACATAGTAAGTGCTCATAAATATTTTTTACCAAATGTGTCAATGAATAATGAATTCTAAAAGATAGTAACTCCATCATGTATTCAATCAAAAAACAGGTTTTTGCTGTTTTACAGTTCATTGTTAAGTATATTTGTTGAAAAGATCCCACTAAAAATCTATGCCTGCTCTTAAAATATACTGTTTAGATTCAAAGCTATGGGACCGCCAGACTGAATGAAGTAACTTTTATTACTTTAGTTCTAAAACTTCCTAGAATGAGACCCATGGACACCTTACAATGGCATTACATTTTAAGTAGAGCAAAATAATGAAGTCCCAGAATAGAATGAAATGAGCCTTAAATTAATTTCTATTAGTCTGTGTTCTTAATTTTTAAAATTATGACATGGCTATTAATTTCGTTTTTGATTTTCTAAAAATTAAAATGAGAGAAATTTAAGATTTATATTTGAAAGATTTAGTGAGAAAAAACATTACTTAAGAGATGAAACTAATACTCAAAAAAATGTGTCCTTATTCCACTTTTAAACTTCACAGCACTGAAAGGCAAACAACGCTTTTCTATTTGAGCACACTCTGGAGTCCTTGGTGAATGCAGCCAAGCTGTCTGCTCTGTCCCCTCCATAATACTTGCCAATTTTCTGTCATTTCCTCCTTCAGATCATAAGGTTTGTGTGACAAAGGCCTCTGAGTATATTTCAAAACATCTTAAACTAACATTGTACCACCAAGCACCTATTTAAAAGTGCTGTTTATTCTTCACAAGGCTAAATTTGTCGGAAGACACAAAGCAGAATTCACCTTAGCCTTCTCCATAAAGAAATAACTAGAAAGCTCATTGTCGAAGCAATGGCATTGTAATTACCTTTTGTAAAAGAAAAAAGCTTCCAGTGGCTTAGCAAATTTCTGTACTTTGACATACAACACACAAAACAGTCAAACTAATTATTTATTAAACTATATTCTTTTTCATATTCTCTATGTACTTTTGCTAGTTTTAGACTATTTACTTTTACTGATGAACAATTCATTGTCTATGAGTTGAGCAAATCATTTTGGATTAGGCATTTTTTAGGAATCCAGTAACCTGATGTGGAAACACAGTTATTCCTCCTCTAGTACCTACCTGCTCTTCATTCCAGATCATTCTTTTCAGATTGTAGTAAAGTGGTGACACATTTTACAATTTTCACCCAAAAAGCAAACAAAACATACAAACAAGTAACAGATTAAAAAACATTTCCCCTTTTCATTCATTTTAAAGCATTTCTTTTTTATTTAAAAAGTTTGTGAATTGTTTCAAAGAATTTAACAATGAAACTTGGTTTATAAATACTAAGAATATTAAATTTCTTAATTACTAATCTGAATCAGCAATTTATGGCTAAAGAAAAATTAGCCATAGTCACTATAGTCCATCAAGAGCAATATTTCATCGCGTATTTCTTTGCTCTAAGAAAAACATGTTCTTCCATTTAACTGATCCACTCTTTAGTCTTGTATGCTCTTTGTCACTGATTTATTAGCACTTTAAACTTTTTTTTTGGCCTAACAATGATTCTTGTGAGTTTAAGAGCTTACTTTTTTCCCAGGTGAAAATTGTTTTATGATCCTCAGATGTTTGCTTTCTTAAACTGTCAGAACAATTCACTGCAAAGTTGCCCTTGTCCTTTACAAAAGGCTCTAATTCCAAATAATTAATGTTTGTGTTGTACATCATTTGAAAATATT